>NW_028261385.1:14343636-14396136 GCF_051295495.1 Thamnophis sirtalis | reverse complement strand
TGTCTGTTCCTAATATACTGTCAAGGTTATAATGATTTGACTTCCTCTATAAAATGCCATCCTGGGGAATGAAATGGAGCAAGATTTTTCTTCCAAGAATATTTCATTTTTGTCTCTCATATCTTAAAAAAAAACCACCCCATATTTCTAAAGCAGAAAAATTGTGGTAAAATCCCACCATGTTTCCATTTCTTTTCTGAATAAAACTTGATGGTTTTAATCCCATTTTAATCCCAATTTCCTTATTCCTTATTCAATTGGGAATGATTAATTCCAGCCATGAATAGCAATAAGACTTTGATTTATATAACCAGTGGTGGGATCCTGCCGGTTTAACAACCGGTTTGGTGATCGCGTGTTTCAGTTTTAACAAAACTTACCTTACATGTTACTTTTTGGGGAACAACATAGCTGAGGCATGGCAATCCACTCTGCCGTGGTAATCAGCTGAGAGGATGTAGGTAAGTAAAGCACAAAGGCAGGCAGATGGGGCAACCTGATCATCAGAGTGAACTGGTCTGCTTTCAGCTGATCGTTGAAGCTATTGTTTCGCCCGAACCGGCTGAATCCCACCCCTGTATATACTGCTTCAAAGTACTTTACAGTTCTCTCTAAATGGTTTATGGGGTAAGCATGTTGCTCCCAACAATCTGGGTCCTCATTTTACTAATTTTGGAAGGATGGAAAGCTGAGTCAACCTTGGGCCAGTCAGGATTGAACTGCTGGCAGTCGGTAGAATAATCAAGGAGAGAAGCAACTTAGAACTGAGGAGAAATTTCCTGATGATGAAAACAATTAATCAATGGAACAACTTGCCTCCAGAAGTTGTGAATGCCCCAACACTGGAAGTCTTTAAGAAGATGTTAGATAACCATTTGTCTGAAACGGTATAGGGTTTCCTGCCTAGGCAGGGGGTTGGACTAGAAGACCTCCAAGGTCCCTTCCAACTCTGCTATTGTATTGTATTGTATTGATAGCAGTGTTCCAATTCTGATTGAAGAAACTTCTTCGATGAGAAGTGAAACATCTTCAAGGAAAAACAAAGAAAGTCCAGTTATCTTTTGAAAAAAGCATCTTTGGGATGACATATTGGGTTGTAGTCTATTTAACGCCATGGATTTTCGACCTGTTATTTTCTTTCAGCGCAACCCATCTTTAAGGATTATTGTAGGGAGGAAAATGTGGAGCAGAGGGAGAAACTGGAGTATATATCACCTTGATCTACTTGACTCTCCTTAAGTCTCTTGCTCTCCCTTGTGGCCGGTGGTGTTATTCCTCTGAGTAGTCAAACAGAATTTACACCTGAGTGGTTAGTAGCAGGCATGGGATTCTACTGGTTTGGACCGGTTCAGGAGAACCGATAGCTCCAAAGGTTAGCTGGGAGCAAACCAGTTTATTCCCACTACCAAGTGGGCCTGCCCACCTACCTCTGCACTTTACCTACCTTTATCTTCCCAGCTGAGTCACGTGGCAAAGTAGATTGCCGCATCTCAGCTGTTTTCCTTCCCAAGCAACAATCTGGAAGGTAAGTCTTCTCTAAACTGTGCATGTGTGAAGCGTACTCTCAGCAAATAGGTTGTTAAACTGGTAGGATCCCGCCCCTGGTTAGTAGTATTGATGCTTCTGCTAAAAGTTACAACATAGTTCTTTTCTATCGTGACCTGTCAAATGTGCGCCCGACAAAACCGCGCCGACAAAACCGCGGCAAGAAAACCATGAGAATGAAAGTGCTCCCACAAAAGAGCGCCGACAAAATCGCGCCCACAAAAGCCCGATTAAGGTTAAGGTAAGAGTTAGGTTTAGGGTTAGGGTTGTTACGTTGTTTTCATTGCTTTTTTAATGGCGCACTTTCATCGGCGTGCATTAGTCGGCGCGCTTCTGCGCTCATTCGTCAGCATGATTTCAACCTCACAGTTTTCTCGCCGCCGTTTTGTCAGCGCGCTTTTGTCGAGTGTGCATTTGTTGGTGAACCTTTTTCTATGGCTGCCTAACTCTTTTCTCACTAGGTTATCCCTTACTGTAGCAGCTAATTGTGATATACAGGTAGTCCCTGACTTACAACAGTTCATTTAGTGATCATTTTTCACACTTATGACAACAGCAAAACCCCATGGTCAGGTGATCAAAATTCAGACGCTTCGCAACTGATTCATATTTACAACGGTTGTGGTGTCCTGAGAATATGTGATCACCTTGTATATCACATGACAAGCAAACTCAATGGGGAAACCAGATTTGCTTAACAAGTGTGGTACTAAATTAATAATTGCAGTGATTCACTTAACAACTATTGTAAGAAAGGTTGTACAGTGAGGGGAATTCACTTAACAAATGTCTCACTTAGCAACATAAATTTTGGGCTCAATTGTGGTCATATGTCAAGGTCTACCTATTACTTCTTTTATTCATTAAACATGAAACTCAGTCACAATGTGTCACAAATACCATTGACTGGTGCTAATGGTTGATACTGGTTGCCAGTGTCCTAGGTGTCAAGCAAGTACCTTCTTAAAAATATATGATATTCCCAATAGTTTTTTATAGTTCTGCTGGTGTTATTGCAGGAAGTTGCAATTTGTTGATGTATCTTATAAAATTCTTGGACATGGTACCAAGTGCCCCGATGACAATCGGTATCACTGTTACATGCTTCATCCATAGCCGTGTAGTTTCGATGATCAAGTGGAAGTATTTTGTGATTTTTTTCCCAGTTCTTTTTCTTCGGCTCTGGCACCTCCTGGTACCACAGTGTCAATAAATTGTACGTTTCGTACAATTTTCGACAATTGTGATATCTGGTGTGTTGTGTTCCAAATGACGATCTATCTGCATTCTAAAGTCCCACAAGATCTTCACCTCCTCATTTTCGATAACTTTTCCCATGTTATGTTCCCATGACTTTCTGGATACAGGAACATCGTATTTTTTTACATAATGGCCAGTGGGTTAATTTAGCAACTCCGTTATGTCTAGCTTTGTAATCAGTTTGTGCAATTTTGCTGCATTCACATATTAAATGTGAAACAGTTTCGACTTTGTTCTTGCAAAGTTGGCAGTTTGGATTGTCAGTGGATTTTTGTATTTTCACTTTTCATGGCATTAGTTTGTAGTGCTTGTTCTTGAGCAGCGAGTATTAAATCTTCCATTTCTTTCTTGATGGCTCCCATCTTAAGCCATGTCTATCTCAAGTTGTCATCACATTTTCCTTCAATGTTTTTCAAGTGTTGTCCATGCAAAGCTTTGGTTTTCCATCTATTTAATCTCTCATCCAGCTGTTTTCCTTATATTCTGCCTTTGTTTCTGTTGTTTGTTTCTATTATTGTTGCTATTGTTATTATGAATGGTTTTACAGAGGATTTTTTTTAAAAAAAATATCTAGAAATCCTTGTCCTTTGGTTAAAGTTAAGACAAAAATTACTACGGGAATTTAAAATGGCAACTGATTTCCAGTTCAACAGAACAGAGAGCACAGCTCTGCTGGTCCTCAACAGCTTCCTAGGATGTAGTCTGGTGATCTTTTATTGCTGTCTTATGCATCAGTAGAGCAGGAGTGGACAATCTCTGAGGCATGGAGTTGCATCTCCTGCTTGGAAAGTCATCTTCCTGCAATAGCTTGGTAAACAGCTATGGTTGGAATCCCTTCACTAAAATGCCCAGAGCAGATACATTTAAGATAGCAACTTGGTCTCTTAAGGAAGACTGTCCTTGGTTTTTTTTCAACTCTCAAGGAACCCAAAGGTGCTTTTTTTCAAGAGGTAATTGGTCTTTCTGTTTTTTTCTTTGAAGATGTTTCACTTCTCGTCCAGGAAGCTTCTTCAGCTGTGACTGGATGGTGGTAGTGGTGGTGGGAATTCCCACCATCCAGTCAGAGCAGAAGAAGCTTCTTGTATGAGAAATGAAATGTCTTCACAAAAAACCCAGAAAGAGCAGTTGCCTCTTGAAGAAAGCACCTTTGGGACATCCATGACCTGGATGACTGAGAATCTCCATAGACAACACTAGAGGAAGAGAGGGAGAGGGAAGGAGAGACAGAGAGAGAGGGAGGGAGGGAGGGAGGGAGGGAGGGAGAGGGAGAGGGAGAGAGGGAGAGAGGGAGGGAGGGAGGGAGAAAGAGAGAGAGAGAGAGAGAGAGAGAGAGAGAGAGAGAGAGAGAGAAAGAAAGAGAAAGAGAGAAAAGGCCTTCAACATTCGCAGTTAATGATACTAAGAGCTTTCCACAAGCCCAAACTTTCTAGTTAACTAGCATACACATATTTCCCAATATAATAGCAGGAAAAAACCTGAAAGTGTCAGGTTTATTAGCCAAGAAACTCTTTTACATATGCCTAAACCTTCTGGAAGCTAAACCTGAATCTCACTTCATTGGAAAGGTTGACAGTACAATTATGGTGTAATGTTAACTTTGGGCTCTATGCATTGTTTACAAGTCCCTTTGAAATGAAGTGGGTTGGCACAAGCACTTAAATATGTTTTGACTCATAACTACCATATTTGTGTGAGAGACTATTTCCCAGGGACCATGCTCACCATGTCTACATTTGTCTGGGGCACCTACCTTTTGAATTTGGCTAGGCTTCCAAAGTGAAGCAATGTGGATTTGATAGAGTAGATATCAATACATATTTTTGTTTTGCTTTACTGCTCTATACATCAATTTTTAGATCCAACCATGAAAACATTGAGTGTCTTTTTGCTACAGACTTCATTATGACCTCATGACTGTAATAGCCTAGCCGAAATAGTACTGTGGTTAAGGGTTAAAGTTGTTTTAGTATTTCTCAATATCGGGAGATAGGCTTAGCTAGATCAGGTGTCAATCATCTTTAATAGGCTAGGCTTCCAAACTCTAAACTCTAATGATGATATATGTTTCTTTAAATTAGTTCACAGTTCTTCAACATTCTAATTCTCCTTTTGAAGGAAAAGTTTTCCTTCTAGTCTAGAAAATTCTAATTCTCCTTTTGAAGGAAAAATCTTCCTTCTAGTCTAGAAAAAAGAAGGACCTGGGGGCACACAATAGCTATATTCCAGTATTTGTATTCCAGCTGTCACAAAGAGCAGGGGGGTCAGCTTATTTTCCAAAGCACCAAAAGGCAGGACAAGAAACAATAAATGGAAACTAATCAAGAAGAAAACGAGCCTTGAATTATGGAGAAACTCCCTAACATTGAGAATAATTAACCAGTAGTGGGTTCCTACTGATTTGGACAAGTTCGGCTGAACCAGTAGTAGTTTGGCAGCCTGGGTCACCGAACCAGCAGTGATCCAGGCCTGCCATGCCCCCAAACCGTTTTTTCTGTCGGCACTGTAAGCACCTCCATCTTGGTTTTTTTTGCTTCTGTGTATGTGCAGAGCAATTTTTATTGCTCTGCAGATGTGCGCACAGCACGCATCAAGCGTGCATGCAAAGCGCCCACAAGTGAACCAGCGGTAGTGACTGCCAGAACCCATCCCTGGTGGAATGGCTTGCCTTCAGAAGTTGTAGGTCCTCCCCACACTGGAGGGTTTAAAGAAGAGACTGGACAGCCACTTGTCTGAAATGGTATAGAGCATGGGTGTCAAACTGGTGGCTTGCGGGCCAGATGTGTCGCACTCAGGGCACTCCCACCCCAGCTCTGCAAAGGGGGTAAATGTTGTGATACGTCACATGACAGCAATGTGACACCGCAATCTTGACACCCATGGTACAAGGTCTATTGCTTGAGCAGGGGATTGGACTAGAAGACCTCCAAAAGGTCCCTTCAGGCTGATTCCTTGGTTGATTGAAACCACTCAAATGTATGGCTACTCTAAAGCACCTGCATGCATACACACACACACACACACACACACACACACACCCCATCCTTAAAACAGAGATATCCCCTTATTAAATATTCTCTTAGCCAAGTTGCTTTGTCCAGGTTTCCAAGGCAACAGACAGGAAACTGGAGTTAAGCAGAATCTTTCATCTGAAGAAGGAGGGGTGGTTGTGATAGGAATGGATGAGGGAGTCTAAGCAAGGTCAGCCATTTACCACTAAATACAAATCTGTCACGCCTAATAGATGAAGCTCTTTAGTTTCCAAGCTACTCTCAGCAGCCAAGGAGAAAATAAAAAAGACACTCATGCATGAATGCCAATCAGCCTGCGCTGGCAACAATAATGTACACATGTTCCACGGCAGCTGTACCAGAGTAGACTATCAATGGTGAGAAGGTGTCAATAATTATATAGGAACTCAAGATGTAAATCCCTTGAATATTCAACAGATCCCCATTTCGTTGGGATGGGCCCACGGAAATTATGTCTTCTTGCTTTTATAGTCAGCCAATGGGAAGGAGGTGATTTGGGAGAATGAGGTAAAGGAACCGATGGGTGGAAATTACAGGGAAGCAGAATTCAGATAAATATTAGGAGAAGGTTCCTAATGATAAGAGTGATTTGACAATGGAACAGATGTCCTTGGAAGGTGGAAGAGCTTTCTTTGGCTAAAAAAAAATTCAGCAGCCCCTACATTTAGACAAGGGAGTAGATGGTAGAGGTCAATTTCCAGATGTTTCTTATCTCTACTTCCCCCTGATTTCCTTCTCTTGAAAGAAGCCCTTCTTTTTTTGGTGGTGGTGGTGGAGTGTTACCCAATAATCTCTTCCCAAAGGACTTGGAATGCTAACTGATCTCTTCAGGGGTGTCCACTAACCCATAGCTACAGGCCCATAGTCCTAGTGACCGCAACAGTTTTCCAAAATGTTCAGAACATCCCTATTTTTAGAAAGGGACCATTCCGGTTGCGGATAGCTTTTCTTTTCCCACCAGTGTATGCAGCATCACACTTGTCTCAGTTATTTCTGTCGCAGCATTTGAATTTGAGTTTTTGACCAAAGATCTTGGTTAACATTTTTTTTTTTAATAATGTCGGGGCCAAGTTTTCTGACAAAAAGAGTGCAATTTGATGATCCAAACTTCGAAGAAACTGTTCTAAAGTGGTATAGAGAAGCAGAGAGTGATCTGAGTGAAGTGGAATCGATTGTGATAAAAATTTTGTAATGGATGATGAGGAACCCGCCGCCGATTCTGACATCAGCAATGATGAAGCTCCCAATGAAATTGATGACCAGGTACAATCTATATCGTGCAATAATTTATATGGCAAGAAGAAATTCAAATGGTCTTCTGCACCTTTTCGAAGCAATAGATTCAGAACCACAAGTCACAATATTGTTGTGCAATTACCTCAGAGGTGGGTTTCGGCTGGTTCGCCCTGGATCGGGACAACTGGTAGTGGCAACAGCGGGAGGTTCCGCCCACCCACCCGGACGCTTCTGCGCAGAAGCATCACATGACCAAGCCCACACGCACAAACCAACCAGTAGTAAAATAAATTGAAACCCACCACTGAATTACCTGCACTACAGCCAGCAGCTAGAAATCTTGGAAACTCCCCTAGAAATTTGGAAATTATTATTTTCTAAAGAAATTATTAGCACCATCATTCAGTGGATGTATGTAAAATGTAAAAATGTAAAAATTAGAAAAGAAAGATTGAAGCTCATGGATGGAGAAAGAAAAAGTTAAGCAATGTCTATTTGATAGAGTGGATATCCATCTATCTATCTATCTATCTATCTATCTATCTATCTATCTATCTATCTATCTATCTATCTATCATCTATCTATCTATCATCTATCTATCTATCTATCTATCTATCTATCTATCTATCTATCTATCTATCTATCTATCTATCTATCTATCTCTATATCTATATCTCTCTATCTCTCTATCTATCTCTCTATCTCTCTATCTCTCTATCTATATCTATATCTATATCTATATCTATATCTATCTATCTATCTATCTATCTATCTATCTATCTATCTATCTATCTATATCTATCTATATATCTATATCTATATCTATATCTATATCTATATCTATATCTATATCTATATCATCTATATCTATATCTATATCTATATCTATATCTATATCTATATCTATATCTATATCTATATCTATATCTATATCTATATCTATATCTATATCTATATCTATCTATCTATCTATCTATCTATCTATCTATCTATCTATCTATCTATCTATCTATCTATCTATCTATCTATATTTGCTTTACTGCTCTATACATCAATTTTTAGATCCAACCATGAAAACATTGAGTGTCTTTTTGCTACTGAGTTCATTATGACCTCATGACTGTAATAGCCTAGCTGAAATAGTACTGTGGCTAAGGGTTAAAGTTCTTTTAGTATTTCCCAATATCAGGAGATAGGCTTAGCTAGATCTGGTTTCAATCATCTTTAATAGACTAGGCTTCCAAACTCTAAACTCTAATGATGATATATGTTTCTTTAAGTTAGTTCACAGTTCATCAACAGTCTAATTCTCCAGCTCCTGGTCCGAAGTTTCTTAATACACTGTCCTATGTTCTGTTCTTTATAAGACCCAAGCTGGGTATGATATGGATATTGCATCTTTTTATGAATTTCGACTCTTGAGGTTATGTTTGCCTTTGCTTCCCTGCAGTTTATTGTATCTTTTCATTGTATCTTCAGCGCATTTGTTCATATTTCCTTTCTCTTTTTAATATGAGCTGCTTTGAACTCAATTTTAAGACGAAGAAAGCAAACTTTCTACAAAGTTTACTTTAAAGCTTTGAAGGAGGGTGCCTCTGAAAGCATGAACACTTATTTTGTAGAGAACAGTACAAATAATTCACTTCTATGGGACTTTGTATATTCCTGTGTAGTGGAAGTAAGATAAATACTAGGCATTGGAATATTTTGTTTGAATTATTTACATTTCATGATCAGCATGCATACAGCAAAAAATAGCACTTGTATATCTTCTAACAATTCCTCTCTCTTATTAATCTAGGACAGGAGTGTCAAACTCAAGGCCCCGGGGCCAGATCCAGCCCACGGGGTGCTTATATCTGGCCCACAGTGCCACCCTGGAAACATTGAAGGACCGGTCCATGGTGAGGGTGGCCCTCCTGAGCTCGTTTTTCACTGGCAAAGGGTGTGGGAGGCCGTTGCAGCTGAAAATGGAACTTGTGAGAGCCATGGGAGGCTCTTTTGAGCTCCGTTTTCACTGGCAGAGGGAAAAAAAGACTTAGCATATTTTTCGGAGTATAAGACCCACCTATTTCCCTCAAAAAAGAGGCTGAAAATCTGGGTGTATTTTATACACTGAATACAGCATTTTTTGCCTCTTGAAACCCAGCCCCCTTCACCAAAATGGCCGTGCATAGCTTTTAGGAGGTTTTCAGAGAGCTCCTAGGGGCTGGGGAGGGCAAAAAAGAGCAAAAAAACCGGGCCATTTTTTGTTCAATTTTGCCCCTCCATCCCCCAGGAGCACTCTATAAGCCTCCTAAAGGCTATCATAGCAATAGCAATAGCAATAGCAGTTAGACTTATATACCGCTTCATAGGGCTTTCAGCCCTCTCTAAGCAGTTTACAGAGTCAGCATATCGCCCCCACAGTCTGGGTCCTCATTTCACCCACCTCGGAAGGATGGAAGGCTGAGTCAACCTTGAGCCGGTGAGATTTGAACCGCCGAACTGCAGCTAACAGTCAGCTGAAGTGGCCTGCAATACTGCACTCTAACCACTGCGCCACCTCGGCTCTTATCAATGCCCTATTTTGACAAAAAATGGGCCCATTTTCACAAAAAAGGTCCTTTTCCGCTTGTTTTTGCCCCCCACCCCGCAGAAGCACTCTACAAACCTCCTAAAGGCTATTCATGCCCTTTTAAAAAAGGGCCCATTTTCGTGAAAAATGGGCCGTTTTGTGGAGGTCTGCAGAGTGCAAAAACTTTTTTAAAAAATTTGCCTCTTCAATACCTTGGTGCGTCTTACATTCTGGTGCATCTTATACTCCGAAAAATACGGTATTTAAAATTCAGCAGAAAACCATGCTAGAAAGTTACATTTAAGATGCAAGGAAGATGAGAAAAAGTCAAATTTCTGCTTCCCTCCTCAAAACATTGTTTGGTGCCCACTCTAGCAAACAGGAAATCAGGATATGCCCTAAGGAAAATTAGTAGGTTTCTACAAGAAAGGAACAAAGGGAGAAACCTGATTGAACTCGGGCTTATGCTATTGTAATGTAGGTGATAGGTTTTTAATGAGCAAGAGAGAAGAAAATAAACACATTTTTTTTTCTTATTTAATGCCTGGTTCTGCATCAATAAGTGAGCAGCTGTCTCAATTTTTATCTATCTCTGCTTTGTAGGGAATTACATTAATTTAAATCTGGAACAAATCTGTTTCACTTAATGAAATTACATCAGATTTGTACTGGTGAATCAAAGATTAAAGTGGCTGTCATTCTTACTGACAACAATCACGTCAGTGTAACAGAATGCAGCGGAACTTGGTGAGAATAGTTAATCCAACACTAAAGGAAACTGTTAAGAGAGCTTAAAAATGGACAAGCATATTAAAATTGGTCTAGGCCAGGGGTGTCAAACTCACGGCCCGTGGGCTGGATGCGTCATGTGCCCATGGCTGGTTTAGCGAAGGGGGGGGGGAAGTCCCAATATGTCACATGACACCGCCGTGACGATGTGATTTTGACACCCCTGGACTAGGCCAATGACAAGCAGGATATTGGGAGAACAGCTACAAAACTGGTTTCCTATTATGGTTGGTCTCACTTTACCCAAATAAACTTTATGTTTAACTGAGTAATCAATAGTTTGTAACAAGGAAGGTCGCACAATGCAGCTGGTCCAGAATGCAGCCGCGCGAGCGATCGTGGGTGCACCTCGTTTCACCCACGTAACACCTATCCTCCGCGAGCTGCACTGGCTGCCTGTTGATCTCCGGGTGCGCTTCAAGGTGCTTGTTGTCACCTACAAAGCCCTTCATGGTATTGGATCTGGATACTTGAGAGACCACCTACTGCCAATTACCTCCACTAGGCCAATAAGATCCCATAGATTAGGCCTCCTCCGAATTCCATCAGCCGGTCAATGTCGACTGGCAACTACCCGGAGGAGAGCCTTCTCGGTGGCTGCTCCGACCCTATGGAATGAACTCCCAGTGGAGATACGTACCCTCACCACCCTCCAGACCTTCCGCATAGCCCTTAAAACCTGGCTGTCCCGACAAGCCTGGGGCTAAGATTTCAACCCCACCCGAATAGTATGACTGTTGCGTTTTTTTTAACGATGTACTGTTTTATGTGTGTATTTTTGTCTTGTACTCCCCTCCCCCTTGGATTGTGAGCCGCCCTGAGTCCCCCCAGGGAAAAGGGCGGCATATAAATAAAGTAATCCAAAATCCAATCCAATGGGAGACTTCAACAACTGTGCTGCTAATTTAACAACTACAGTGACTCGCTTGTGGCAAGACAGGTTGTAAAATGGAACAAAATTCATCTCTCTCTCTCTCCCTCCCTCCCTCCCTCCCTCTCCCCCTCTCTCTTCTTCTCTCCCTCTGCCTCCCTTTCTCCCTCTCCCTCCCTCCCTCTCCCTCCCTCTCTCTCTCCCTCCCTGCCTCCCCCTCCCTTCCTCCCTCCCTCTCTCTCTCCCTCTCCCTCCCTCCCTCTCCCTCCTTCCCGCCCTCCCTCCCTCTCCCTCCCTCTCTCTCTCTCTCTCTCACACACACACACACACACACACACAAACACACACACACACACGGTTGGACCAGACCTTCAACACAACTTGAAAGGAGAGCACCATTTACCCCTTATATATGCCGACTTGTTGGATTTTGAATTCTGAAGCAGCAGAAAACAAAACAAGAAGCTAATTTACCAGCAACAGTTGTCCCTGTTGCCTTCACTTAATGTTATACAATAATTGCAATGGCAGACGAAGACATCACCCTCCAGGTCAAGGCTCCAAGTACATCTCAAGACTCTCAATGCCTCGTGTTAGTTGAAGACATTTGTTTATCCCACCCTTTATCTCAGAGGTGAGTTGCTCCTGGTTTGGCCCGGTTTGGTCGAACCGGTAGTGGAATTCAGGACTGGGTCCCAGAACCGGAAGCGACCCAGGATTACTACGCTCCCTGAACTGGTTCCCTCGCCACTGCTGGGCCACCACCATTTTGTTTTTTAGTGACTGTGTGTGTGCAGTTCACTGTAAATTATTCTGCGCATGTGCAAAGAACAATTTACATTGAGTAGCGCATGCACATGCAGCGTGCGTCTGACGTGGGTGCGGGTTATGAACCGGTAGTAAAACTGGCAGCAACACACCCCCTGCTTTACATCAATTTGCACAGTATTCTTAAGGGCACGTGAGACAACAAAGCTTTAGGCCAAAGAGTTTATGTTTTAGGAAGAGAGCAGACAGTAAGCATATGTGTGAGGTGGGAAAATGAGGAGACCCATGATGAAACAAGAAGCAACGTTTGTGAGTGAGGCTATTACTGTAGGAGAAAAGCTGTGGGTGGAGTTAAATGCATCAATAGCTTAGAGTGCTTATGTGGCTAGACGCGATCCAAGTTCAGGTCCCTTTGAATTCCATTGTCCCTTGTCTGGTGCCAATTTATTGTTAAACTTTAGTTAACTGGATTAGGGTTAGGGTTGAATAAATCTTCTATGCTGCAATCTAACTGAGGGTCCTGATATTTTTGCACCTGACAGTTTCAAGAACATAGTAGCAGAGACACAGGAAGAAAAGTCAGGATCCTTAAAAATGGAAATGCCTCGAATTACCTATTCATACTACCACATTCTGTATACAGAGGCATTCTCATCACCCAATGTGCCTCCCAGTGATTTTGGCTAGAATTGTCTGTCTGGACCAAGATCACTAATCCATGAGGCTCAAGAGTGCCCAACAGATACTGGACAGGAAAGTCTACACCAACATAAGCACCACTAAGTTCCTATCTTGATAAGGTGATTCCATAAAGTACTCCAAACATTTAACCTGGCAGGAGGGCACCTTTGAATTTTGAGCACACATTGTCAGTGCTCTTACCAAATGTCTGCTTAGAGGTTTTACCCATCTATCAATTATTTAGAAAGTACCAATTTTCCAGATCAGTACCTGCCAATCTTTTCTTGCTACTCTTGTTTGCCCTTCTCTCTCTCTCTCTCCCCCCTCTTCTCTTCTCTCTTCTCTCTTTCTCTCTCTCTCTCTCATTTAAAATAATATCAACTGAGGCAGAAGACTGGAGATGATAAAGGAGTATCTGCAGGCATATTGGCACCCAGAGTTAGGTGAATAATCAGATTGGAGGGAGCAGTTAAGACATTTGCCATAGAATAATAGGGTTCTAAAGGACCTTCGAGGTCTTCTAGTCCAACCCCCAGCTTGAGCATGAGACCCTATACTATGTGAAATAAATAATTGTCTAGTTTCATTTTGAAAGCCTCCAGCGATGGATCACCCACAACTTCTGAAGGCCAGTTGTTCCATTGGTTGATTGCTCTCACCATTAGATTGCTTCTCTTCTTGGTTAGTTTCCATCCATTGTTTCTCATCTTGCCTTTTGGTGCTTTGGAAAATAGTTTCACCCCCTCACCTTTGTAGGAGCCCCCGGAAATATAGGAACATGTCTATCAAGTCTCCCTTAGTCCTTCTTTTAATTAGACTAGATATACCCAAACTAAAGAAAAGGAAGCAGTTGATTTTTGTTTAAATTGTAGTCTCTTCGTATCTCGTCTCTGAATCTCAGGACCTCTGTTCATCGTAAAATTTAATGGATGGTTGGTTGGTTGGATCATAAACACTACAAGGATATTTGGAATAATGTTCCATCTCACTTTGTATTTCACTGTAATGATTCAAGACAGACTTAGTTATAAGGATTACTATGAAATGCCCACATGGATCACCAACAATAGAATCCTTTATGCCACAAGGCTTGAAATTTTGGGTCTGGACAACCTAGAACTACGCTGATTAAGGTCAGACCTAAGCGTAGTACACACAATTGTCTGCTACAATGTCCTACCTGTCAATGACTACTTCAGCTTCAGTCGCAATAATACATGGGCAAACAATAGATACAAACGCAAAGTTAACTGCTCCAAACTCGATTGCAGAAAATACAACTTCAGCAACAGAGTGGTCAATGCCTTGAATGCACTCCCAACTCTATTGTTACATCCTCAAACCCCCATAACTTTAACCTTAGACTGTCTAGCCTGGACCTCACCCCATTCCTAAGAGGTCTGTAATGGGGTGTGCATGCACCAGCGTGCCTGCCTCCCTGTCCTACTGTCCCCATTTATTTGTACCCATTTCCTATGTTCATGTCCATGTTTATACTTATACCTGTTATCTCGTACATGTTTGACAAGCTAAATAAATAAAATAAATAAACATCCGATGATAGATAGGGCCCAAGAAGAAGAAGACGAATGAAATGTCCCAGTTATCTGACTAATTCCAAGAACACAAGCAGAGAAAGACATCTTGAGCATCAGGGCTGATTCAGGATAATAGCAATAGCAATAGCAGTTAGACTTATATACCGCTTCATAGGGCTTTCAGCCCTCTCTAAGCGGTTTACAGAGTCAGCATATCGCCCCCACAGTCTGGGTCCTCATTTCACCCACCTCGGAAGGATGGAAGGCTGAGTCAACCTTGAGCCGGTGAGATTTGAACCGCTGAACTGCAGATAACAGTCAGCTGAAGTGGTCTGCAGTACTGCACCCTAACCACTGCGCCACCTCATAAGTTCCTGCTTGGTATGAAGTCCCTTATCCACTCACCCACTCCCAGCCCTGGTGAAGATGGAATACACGCAGGACCAGCCCATGAAGCATAAAATCCCCAACCACATCTTTTTTCCCCCCTTTCATTGAAAATCAGACGGGACTGAAATGTTATACCTAGGGATGCTGATAATGGCGATGATATTTTTCAATTCATTCATCAGATTCCAAATCTGCTGTTCCACACACCCAAACAGACAATGTGGGTTGTTCTGCTCTTTTCCTAAATAACCCCAAAGGATGCCAACCATGACTGGTTTATTTAAATGCCTGAACTAAACCAGCAAAACAATCCTAATGCTGCCATAAATCTTCTCTTTGAAAGTCCGGAGAAGAAAACCAGCATTTTTCTGAGAGGTTTTCACTACTTTGTGAAACCTGCAACTGCCTTCCATCCACCTTTTCATTTCAGTGGAAGGAACGGCTTCTGAATATAAATAAGAATAAAGTCTATTATAATTACAAATGCAGCTACCCAACGCCTTGGTCTAAACCTTAAAATGAGCGGCTGACATTGCTATTCCAAGTTAGACATCAATTACAAATGCATCTAACGGAAGCCGAGTAACCTGGTCCAGCGCAGAAAATACCTGGGTACAAAGAGAATCCATTTCTCTGGGATTCGTGCAGCCCAGAGTTTAAGGAGGAATCCCATTCCTTAAATGGTCAACAGATCATTCGGGCAAAATAATTAATGTTGAAACTAGGTCTGGGGTATCTATTATTCCTGAACTGAGGAGAGCTGGGGAAAGGATACAAAACCTATTTTATTCTCTCATTCAGAGCTAGACAGTATTTGCATTTTTACCCACAATGCCATCCTTTCTTTATTTCCCCCCCACCCCCACGGAAGGCGGAAAGGAAAGCTTTTCTGCAAAGCTCTTGTGTTCTAGGGATTGTTTGTAAGGTACAAAGGAAATGAAACGTTTTCTTAATATACTTTATAAACATTTTACGCTTGATTTGAAAACTTTACTTTTTTTAGGAATCTGGCAAAATGCTCTATGTAAACAAGAGTGAAAAGTTCATACCATTAACATTTATCTGTTGACTTCTAGCATTTATTACCATCTGCTTATGAATATAAAAAACACAATTGGGATCAATTTCTTGCCACCCTGTATCTCCATCTTATTTTGCAACAACTTCCTTCTTCCCAACCCCCTTCTCTACCTTCTTTTTTCCTCCTCTCCTTCCTCTTTTCTTCTTCCCCCTCCCTCTCCTCCGCTCCTCCTCTCTTCTTCAATTTTCAATTTCAATTTATTGAAATTTGTATGCCGCCCATTCCCTTGGGACTCTGGGCGGCTTACAGGCATGATAAAAAACATTTAAATTTAAAATAAAGATACAATATTAAAAATTCCACAACATCCATTCTGTCAGAGCGGGGCTGGGTATCGATCAACAGCCCCAGGCCTGCCGGAACAGCCAGGTCTTAGTGGCTTTACGGAAGGCTGGGAGAGTGGTAAGGGTCCGGATCTCTACGGGTAGATCGTTCCATAGGGCCGGCGCAGCTACAGAGAAGGCCCTCCCTCAAGGAGCTGCCAGCCGGCATTGTCCAGTTGACGGCACCTGGAGGAGGCCCAATCTGTGCGATCTTGTTCGTCGTTGGGAGGTAAGTGGCAGGAGGCGGTCTCTCAGGTAGCCAGGTCCTAAACCATGTAGGGCTTTAAAAGTAATGACTAGCACCTTGAAGCGCATCCGGAGACCAATGGGGAGCCAGTGCAGCTCACGGAGGTAACATGGGTGTATCTAGGCACACCCAAAATCGCTTGTGCGGCTGCATTCTGGACCAACTGCAGTCTTCGAACACTTCTTCTCCTTCTTACCCTCTCTTCTACTCTGTACGAGAATGTATATTTGTGAATGTATATGGAAAGAAAAAAAAATAAAACCTGTTTTTTTTTTTAAAAAAAAGAGTGAAAAGTTGGCTAGACCACAGCTCCAAAAATGTTCTAATAATAGTATGACCCCCCCACACATACACAGACAATGCCAAATGTCACAATAGAAGAGTGCTCTTTTGATCTCATTAAGAGACTATCAGTTCCTAGACTCAACTGGCTTTCCTCTTCACACACAAAAGTCAGCACATTGCATAAATCCATATTAAACTATTCAGTCTATATTTAACCCTATAACAAGGATAGTCAGGGTAAATTAAATGGATTTTATTTCTCTGTGGCAGAAAGCCAACCCTAACCTTTCTTCTCCTTTTGTAGTCTTCTAATCTTTTCTAAGAGTAGAGGGGAGGAAATAATCAGCATTCAAAAGGGCCTAGAGGAGAATGAAGCACACACGTTCAAAAGGAAGGGGAGAAAAATTGACAGTCCTTCATTATTACATCTTTCAACACTAATGAGATCGATAAATGCAATCCTCGGGGCTCTATTGACAAAATATTTCCTGGGCTTCCTTAATTCTATGCCTATTGCCTTGTTCCAAAGAAAGCTTTCTCTCTTAAAAGAAAGGATGGCTTAGTGCATGACATCACATATGTGCAAGAAGCAAATATATTTTCCCTTCTTTTTTTCTCACCAGTTGATAACCTGGCATTGCCCGGATGGTTATTTATCCCAATTCTGTATCAGACAATAATGGTGATGCCAAGTGGCTATATAAGTGTGGAATGGGCTGTCCTCCCTCCCTCCTTCCATTAATGTTGCTGCAATTCCTGAATAGGCAATGGCAAAGGTAACTTCTTCCTGAGCCCTGATTTTGGCGACAATTAAATTAGTTAAAATGTTTTCCCTGAGCCCCCAGAAGTGTAATTCCTAAGGTTGGATTTTCCCAGAGGGAGCCCCCTTGCATAGTACTGTGAAGCCTTTACCATGGCAACTCCACTGCATTATACAGTAGAAGCCATTTTAAGGCATAACAGGCTGTATCTTAACAGAACATACACCCCGAGGGGTGTTAGGGTTTGCTCACCCCCACAATATTTGTTTCCAGAGAGTAAGTCATCTGTGTACCAAGTTTGGTTGAAATTGCTTGAGGTGTTAACATACACACACAGACAGAGCAATAGATAGATTGATGATATAGATAGATAGATGATATAGATAGATAGATAGATAGATAGATAGATAGATAGATAGATAGATAGATGGATGGATGGATGGATGGATGGATGGATGGATGGATGGATGGATGGATGGATGGATGGATGGATGGATGAGGTAGGTAGGTAGGTAGGTAGGTAGGTAGGTAGGTAGGTAGGTAGGTAGAACTATATACAACTCAAATATTCATCTATTATCTTTGAGAAGTTTTGCAAATATATTTTCAATACCTTATTTCTTTGAAACTATTCAACCTAAACCCTTCCTATCATTTTCTCTTAAAAAAATTTGTTAATAGGACCCCATCCACCCATCAAAAAAAAAAAATAGACCAAAGCAGGGATCCCTAAAGAACCATTATAAGTAAAAAGAAGGTGAATGAGAAGTCAGATTCATTGAAATCTAAAACTGAAAACCTATTGAGGCAAGGAATCCTAAAAGGAACAGAAACTAATCAAAATACAAAACCTTTGATTTATCAGAGATATTCATAATATAATGAACCTAAACTCTTAAAAAAGACCGGCCCTCCATCAAATAAACTGATAAGAAAATATATATATCAAAAATTCACAATGTGGAAATTCTTAGAATAAATAAAATGCTGGGGGGGAAAAACAGGAAACCAATTCTTTAAATTAAAAATGGCATTATTATCTTTCCTTATAAACAGTATTCATCTATAATAGAGTTAGAAAAGATTTAAACAGAATTCCCATTCCTCACACAGACCCTTTTCAAGTTCTCACATGACCTTTTCTATTGTAAATCAGAGCAATGACCCTGGATTTTCAGATTAAAAACAGTGAATCCTGTTGATGCTATGGAGATTCTTGGCTGTTTTTTTTTTTTAACCTTTTAACATTGAGATGCATCTATTTTTAAAGCTACACACTCTGCACCTATATACAGATACAAAAAAAAGCAAAACACAAAAAATCAAAAACCACTTTATACTGTAGTTCATTTCCCCCCCCCCCCCGCCCCAGCCTGGAGTTCAATCCTGACACACTCCAGGTTGATTCAGCTTTCCATCCCTCCAAGGTCAGCAAAATGAGGATTTAGATTGTTGCGGACAGTATACTAACATTTGTAAACTACTCAGAGAGTGCTGTGAAGCACTCTGAAGTGGCATATAAATCTAAGTGCTATTGCTATTTATTTCATCAAATTAGATACCACCCATCTTGAGTTTCCTAGTAAACTCACACTAGTCAGTAAAAGAGAATTTGGCTGTCATATAAATTTTCTACATGGATGGATGGATGGATGGATGGATGGATGGATGGATGGATAACAGCAAAACCATAGAGGACAATATTTGTGGATGTGGGGGGGAGTAATATTGTATAGGAATCACAAAAACATATGAAGAACGGTTGCAGGAACTGGGTATGTCTAGTTTAATGAAAAGAAGGACTAGGGGAGACATGATAGCAGTGTTCCAATATCTCAGGGGTTGCCACAAAGAAGAGGGAGTCAAGCTATTCTCCAAAGCACCTGAGGGCAGGACAAGAAGCAATGAGTGGAAACTGATCAAGGAGAAAAGCAATCTAGAACTAAGGAGAAATTTCCTGACTGTTAAAACAATTAATCAGTGGAAGAACTTGCCTCCAGAAATTGTGAATGCTCTAACACTGGAAGTTTTAAAGAAAATGTTGGATAGCTCTTTGTCTGAAGTGGTGTAGGGTTTCCTGCCTAAGCAGGGGGTTGGACTAGAAGACCTATTCTATTCTATTCTAAATGGTATATGGTATATATTTAAGCCCCTCAGAGTTGCCTGGATGGCAAGATGGCTGCTAATAAATTAGACAGATAGATGATAGATGATAGATAGATAGATAGATAGATAGATAGATAGATAGATAGATAGATAGATAGACAGACAGACAGACAGACAGACAGACAGACAGACCATATTTTTTTTAGAGTATAAGACGCCACAAGGTTTTGAAGAGGCAAATCTTTTAAAAAATAGGTAGGTAGGTAGGTAGGTAGGTAGGTAGGTAGGTAGGTAGGTAGGTAGGTAGAGGGATAGACAGGGAGAGAAAGAGAGATAAATACAGTAGGTAGGGAGAGAGAGAGAGAGTAGGTAGGCAGGTAGGTAGATAAAGGGACGGAGGGAGAGAGAGAGAGAGAGAGAGAGAATAGGTAGGTAGGTAGAGGACTAGAGAGAGAGAAATACATTAGATAAGTAGGGAGAGAGAGAGAGAGAGTAATTAGATAGGTAGGTAGGTAGATAAAGGGAGAGAGAGAAATACAGTAGGTATGTAGGGAGAGAGAGTGTGTAGATAGGTAGGTATGTAGGTTAGGTAGAGATAGATAGATAGAGAGAGAGAGAGAGAGAGAGAGAAATACAGTAGATAGATATGGAGAGAGTGTGTAGGTAGGTAGGTAGATAAAAGGATAGAGTGAGAGAAATAGAGAGAGAGAGAAATACAGTAGGTAGGTAGGGAGAGAGAGTGTGTGTGTAGTTAGGTAGGCAGGTAGATGGATAGAGAGAAATACAATAGATGTTCCTGCTGGCACAGCACTTGATCAATGTAATTCTCATCAATCAGTTAAAGAGCTTTCCGAAAGGAAAAAAAAATGTTTTTGCACTCTGCAAACCTTGTTTTTCACAAAAACGGGCCTGTTTTTATTCAAAAAAGGCATGAATAGCCTTGCAGGGGGGCTTGCAGAGTGCTCCTGGAGGGGAGGGCAAAAACAAGCAAAACACGGCCTATTTTTTTTCAGCAAAATTCTATGCATAGCCTTATGGAGGCTTATAGAGTGCTGCTGGGGGATGGGGGGGGGGCAAAAACATCCCGTTTTTTGCTCATTTCTGCCCTCCCCAGCCTCCAGGAGCTCTCTGAAAGCCTCCATAAAGGTATGCACAACCATTTTGGTGAAGGGGCAGGGATGTATAAGAAGGTCCCAGATTTTCAGCCTCTTTTTTGAGGAAAAAAGGTGTGTCTTATACTCCGAAAAATATGATAGATATAAAAGACAGACAGTCAGATAGAAAGACAGACAGACAGATGACAGAGGAATGACCTTAGGAAAGAACAATGAGATGCTGCCTGGAGAATAATCAGGTAAGAGATATATTAATATTTAAAGACAGTTCAACAATCAGATAGGAGAGTGTATAGTCCTTGATTTCATAACACACAAAGAAAGAAACTCAGAAAGTAACTTCCCTAGCTTATCAGGCTAAAAAAAGAGATCTTGGGAGATTTGTACTTTCAGACTTTCAAGAGTCTGTTAATGAAACTTTACCATAAAGTAGAATTAGCTCATCTGGTTGAATTTCTTGTCTGGTCTACCTGGGAAAGCTGACAAATGGGTACAATGACTTCTTCCCAATGTTAAAGTCTCAATTTAAAAGTGATTGAGCCAAACACATAAGGATTCATGGGCAGTAAGGAAGAGAAAATGGAAACCTGTCCTGTAAGAAAGACATTTTAGCTATAGACAAGAGGAAATGTTGATGTCAAAATTGGTTATCCTTTCACATAATCAATAAATAAACCAGTAACAAATCATGTAAATTAACCAGCAGAGTAGCAGTTCTGTGGGCATGGCTTGGTGGGTGCGGCTTGGTGGGAATGGCAGGGGAAGGACACTGCAAAATCCCCATTCCCTCCCCACTCCTGGAGGAAGGATACTGCAAAATCCCTATTCCCTCCCCACCCCACCCCGTTAACCTGCTTTCCAGCTCTGTTCTCCTGTGCAGGGAAACAAAAGAAGACCCAGCCAATCAGCTGGGACCCAGGAGGCAGCGAATAAATGGGGGCAGGGCCAGCCAGAAGTGGTATTTGCCGGTTCTTCGAACTACTCAAAATTTCCATTACCAATTCACTAGAACTGGTCAGAACTGGTTGAATACCACCTCTGGTTAAGGGTCCAAGGAAGTCAGTTATAAACCAGGAGAATGTGAGTTCTAGTCCCACTTTAGGCGTGAATCCAGCTGAATGACTTTAACCAGTCCCTCTCTTTCTCAGCCCTAGCAATAAGAAGACAATGGCAAATCACTTCTGCCAAATGCTGCCCAAAAAACTGCCAGGTCTAATCCAGGCAATCACCAAAAACCAACACTGATTTCAAGGCAACAGGGGAAAAAAATCAACTAATACAGAAAAAGAAGGAAATATTAATGAATAAGATTTTACAGAACATATGGAGGCATATTTACAGCAGGATGGGAATGCCACCTGCTCTTTGCTTCAACTCATTGAAAGTAAGAATGCCAAATATTTTATTTAAATAATACCTTTGTTGTTGAACAAGAGAATCATTAGAAGGCAACATAAGTCTCTCTATTATGTGACATTCTCCGTGAGAATACAAAAAGCAACTTCTATTTATACAGATCAAGCCTAATAATGTTTATTAAGAAATATTCTGAGAACAGTTTAACTCATAAAGTACATTGCGGTCACATCTTCTGTATTCCTTTTGGAGTAATGTTATGAAATATGTCGATAGAATTATTGCTAAAACATTTTAAAACAACAAGCATATTGTATTGAATTTTATGCTTACTATTGGGATTTAACACATTCTGATTTTTTTAATGCTCTAGGAATAGCAAAAAGAATAATTGTAGGAGATAGAAAAAAAATACTTTAACTTCAGATTTAAAAGCTTGGATTTTAGAGATCTTTGATCTAGCAGCTTTTGAGGAAATTATACAATACATTCTGTCAATCATAAATTGCTACATTATCATTCCCTCTGAAACAATAATTCTTGGACAGGCTTGGTGAACTACTGAAAGCTTGGCTTTCTTTTTTCTAAGATCTATAAAAATCAGTTGAAATGGGAACGCATTTGCAATTATAGCCTTTTTGTCTTTCTTTGTTTTTCTTTGTTGTGTTGTTCTTTTCTTTGAATGGTGAATTGTTCATTTTTATTATGCATATTTGTTTAAAAGAGACTGTCTTGGAGGAGGAGAAGGAGGAGGAGGAGGAGGAGGAGGAGGAGGAGGAGGAGGAGGAGGAGGAGGAGGAGAAGGAGGAGGAGGAGGAGGAGGAGGAGGAAGAGGAGGAGGAATGTCAAACCTGAAGTTTACTTCCTCTTCAATATCTATAGGATTTTAGCAGTACAACCTGATTTTTTTTTCAAAAGTCTGTTCCGTTGAACATTTAAAGTTACCATAATATTCAGATCTACATTGCTAATCTATACACAACAATCAATCAACCAAACAATCAGAATAGAGCTTGAAGGGAGCTTGGAGGTCTTCTAGTCCTACCCCTTGCTCAAGCAGGAGACCCAATACCATTTCAGACAAGTGACTGTCCAGTCTCTTCTTAAAAACCTCCAGTGATGAAGCACCTATAATTTCTGAAGGCAAGCTGTTCCACTGCTTAATTGTCCTCACTGTTATGAAGTTAGGAAATGAGCATAAATTCTTTTTTTTTCCCCACCCATTTTTGGGACTGGATTTAGTGAACAAGTGGTTTCATATTTTTAAGTCATACATCCAAACAATAGCATACATTTTGGATGAAGGTAGCATTCAAGGCATTTTTTAAAAAGTATTTGATTCTGTATCAGTACCAAACATCGCATCAATATTATAACTTGCACTTCATATTCTTCATTTCAAAATGCAAACATCTTTATAATTCAAATCAGAAGATATCTGGGTATCACATGCTGAGTTGGTTCAACTGAGACAGTTTACATCTGGTGATCGACTTTAGCAAACACTAAGGACATCTGTCAGAGAACATATGCATTTAATACATCAGTCGCGTTTGAGCCCTTCACTCAGAGATTTCATTGGAATGTCCATTCTTTTTTCCCCCCATCTGTCAACCCACTTCGCAAATGACCCAGTGCCCACTGGTGGCATAAAGTGGAAGCGGCAGAAGGAAATTCTTTAATTCCAAGTGAATAATCTCAAACTCATAGCCAGGTCATTCACCCCTTTTCCTTAGCCTTGTGGGGTTTTTTTTGAAGGAGTTATTGATGATATCCAAAATGCTTTTGGGAATAGCAATGTTCAAATACAAAAAAAGGTAGATAAATAAGTGTTCAAAGCATGTGATGTTAAATAGGAACAATTTAGCTTTTTATAGTATTCTGATAGAAATATATTAAGGTTCAGCGAGACCCTGGCCCAACAACTTTTATGGAAGCTTTCTTCTGCTTACTGCAAACTTCTAACAATTGTATAATGAAGTGCAACTCCAGAAGAGAAGACATGAAAAATGTTTATTATTTTTTCAATTCCTTCCTTCTTTTATCCCTCCCTCCCTCCTATCCATCCATCCATCCATCCGCCCTCCCTCTCCCTCCCTCTCTCAGTACATATACTTACTGAGGCACTATCAGATGAGCTTACTGTATTAAATTCTTCCCACTGCATTTGAAAAATCTTTCCAAGAGAAGCAAAGCTCAGAAGGCATTTGAATCTAATCCACTCAGTGCAGCTTGTTTCTCCATAAGCTAAATATTCTCTTATTGAAATTCAACCAAAGATGCAAATATAATAAGGCCAAAAGCTAACGCAAAATGAAATGCTGGCCTCCACCAAAGGTTCATAGTGCAGATTCAAAACAGAATTGCCTATTGTGTTTGCAGTGCAAGTTATGATTCATAGCTAGCTCAACTAACCAGTGGTTTCCCCATTCATAGTGTGGATGTCTGGTGTAATGAAGGTCACACATACTGTCAGTTTCCAGTATAAATAGCTTGGGGTATGGACGTTGTATTTAACAGGTCAAAATCGAGCACCCTTTCACAATAAACACATTCATCAACCTCAAATTATATACGAGAGAGAGAGGGAGGGAGGGAGAGGGAGGGAGGGAGGGAGGGAGAGGGAGAGGGAGAGGGAGAGGAGAGGAAGAGGGAGAGGGAGAAGGAGAGGGAGGGAGGGAGGGAGATAGTGTCAGGCTTGCAGTCTTTTTTTTTTTTTTTTTTGATCTTTGGCATGCCACACTTTCTATTATTCTACTATGCATTTTCTATTGTGGGAAAGTGGGAGGGGGATTGTAGGAGTGTGATGCAATGGAGCCATAACAAAATTATTTCTAGAAAGCCAAGGTCATCCTTTGTATTTGCACCTCTGCACCTGACCAGAACTGGATGTGTAAAACTGCCAGCATGGCGATGGAAGATTGGACCATGTGATGGACTTGTGCGTGTGGGGGCAAGATCTTGAACTTTCAACTAGGTAGGGAAAACTGGGAAGCTTTCAGATTTGGGTTTTCCCAGATGTGCCAACATGGCTCTCTTAATAAATTGGAACTTTGAGCAATACTTTCCCTTGAACTCTGATTTACTTTTGGATGTTATTTGGAACCCTGACAGATAGATAGATAGATAGATAGATAGATAGATAGATAGATAGATAGATAGATAGATAGATAGATAGATAGATAGATAGATAGATAGATAGATAGATAGATAGATAGATAGATAGATAGATATAGGAATAGATACGTACACACACTATGTATTACAGTGTATTAATCTTTCTATTTAATTACCTGCAACTCACTAATATGGAACTAAGTTGCTGACTCAATTTGCTAAAAAAAATTGTAAACCACTTAGAGAGGGCTGAAAGCCCTATGAAGCGGTATATAAGTCTAATAAATAAATAAATGGTACATTACTTTGCTGCTATAATGCAAGTACTTTAGTGCCACAAATGCAGTCACAAATCAAATTTTAAAAAGATCCTGGAGCGTTACAGAAAACTCTGTAATTGTTCTTTCTATCTCGGCAGAAGGACACTAGCCCTCTAATCCTAAAGACTTTTGATTGTTTTCTGGAAAACAAAATAACTAATTTCTATTCCTATCTTTCCCGCAGTTACGCATGGTGAAAAAGCATGGGCCCAGGGATGACAAATTACCCTGCAATTGAGTCAAACTCAAGTAGGTGTAGCAAAGAAGGTAAGTTTAATCAAATAATTCATGGCATAATACACGTAGAATAAAACAAAAAAAAAGTTTTCTTTTTTAAAAAATGGTCAAAGGCTATGAAGTATTGCATTATAGAAAAAGGATTATTCTGGAATTAGAATTATTACAAAGCAGGGGTGGGCAACTCATTTTCCCAAAGAGCCACAGGAGAAACAGGAGCTATTGTGGAAGGCTGAACCAATAGGCAGAATGTAATTCTGCCACCAGCGCCCACATGAGGAGGGAGGAGGAATCACAGAGCCTTGCTTTTCTGTCCCAGGGGCAGGAAAGCTCATTCTCTCACCAGGTGTCTAAATGAGTATAGCAATAGCAATAGCAGTTAGATTTATATACCGCTTCATAGGGCTTTCAGCCCTCTCTAAGCGGTTTACAGAGTCAGCATATTGCCCCCAACAACAATCCGGGTCCTCATTTTACCCACCTCGGAAGGATGGAAGGCTGAGTCAACCTTGAGCTGGTGAGATTTGAACAGCCGAACTGCAGAACTGCAGTCAGCTGAAGTAGCCTGCAGTGCTGCATTTAACCACTGTGCCACCTTGGCTCAGTATTTTCTCCTGTATTTTGCATCTATCTATCTATCTATCTATCTATCTATCTATCTATCTATCTATCTATCTATCTATCTATCTATCTATCTATCTATCTATCTATCATCTATCTATTATTTTCTAACTTTCAGTTGACCTTATGTGGGCTAGACAGGGATGGCCAAAGAGCCGGATGTGGCCCAGTGACCGTACAATACCCAGTTCTGTTCCAAAGAATAGTTACATGAACCACAAGCATTGTCTTCAAAAGGCTTTAGAAGGGGTACGCATAATTTTGAGTCTGATGGACAATATGGCTTTTGAAAAGTTGAAATTATGTCATGGCATTCTCAAGAAACATCTATGGGGATGTTGCTTGCTCATTCATAACATGGCTGCTATGAATTAGAACAGGGGTGATAAACTTGATTTCATTGAGGGCCGCATCAGGATTATGTCTGACCTTGGGGGGGCGGGGCTAGGGGGACTTGGCCAAGAGGTGTGGCCAGCTCAACATCACTTGCGTCGGGAGCACCTGTGGTGGCCTGAATACTCTGCCAGCAAAAATGGGCTCCCATTTTTGGCTGTGACAGCCTCCTGCAACCCTCTGCCAGCAAAATACAGAGCTTGGGAGTGCTGTCGACAGCCCTCAGGTGCTCCGTTTTAGGCTGCAATGGCCTCCTGCAACCCTTTGCCAGTGAAAATGGAGCTCAGGAGGGCCACCCGCAGGCCTCATGAGCTCTGTTTTCACTGACACAGGCACCGTGGGCCAGTCCTTTGCTGTTTTCAGGGCAGTCCTATGGGCTGGCTCTAAGTACCCCGTGGGCCAGATATGGCACCCGTGCCTTAAATTTGACACCCTTGAATTAGAAGGACTATCCCATCTGCATCTCTCCTACAAGTCTTTTTCCCCCCAACTCTAAATTATGGTATCTGTTTCTGTGGGGTCCTTGGTGCTCTCTGAGCTTGGTTGTCTTCTGGCAGACATTCACAACTAGGTAACATCATGAGCTATGATAGCACAGCGGTTAGAATGTATTATTGCAGGCTAACTCTGCTCACAGCCTGAAGTTCGATCCTGACAAGAATGTCCAGTTACCATTTGAAAGCGCCTTTGGGACAACCATGACCTAGATCTGTGGTTCCCAAACTTGGCAACTTTAAGACTTGTGGACTTCAACTCCCAGAATTTTCCAGCCAGCAGAGCTGGCTGGAGAATTCTGAGAGTTGAAGTCCACAAGTCTTAAAGTTGCCAAGTTTGGGAACCACTGACCTAGATGATTGAGAATCTCGATAGATATTTGCTCTGGTTCACCTTTTGCACATATCTGGATTGTGTTGCTACTATCCCTTGGCCTACCTATCTACCTTCATGTGCAAATATTTTTTTTTTGCATTATTTTCTTTATTGTCAACAAAGTATTCTTATATTACCCTCTCTGTAAGCCATCAAAGTGGCATCATTGGTGTATGTATCTGAGACTATTATAATTCCATTTTCTTATGAAAGCTACTTAACTGTTCCATGTTTTTGATTTGATTTTTTTTTTTTATTTAGCATTTATAGGCCGCCCTTTTCCCTGAGGGGACTCAGGGCGGCTTACAATAGTAAGGGAAGGGGAGTGAAAGACAAAATACAGAAAAAAAATGTGAGATAACTAAAAGGTACTAAAACACAACATTCACTCAGCATTCGGGAAGGGCAAGAAAATTTATCCCCAGGCCTGACGGATGTTTGATCTAATTGTGGCTTCTCAAGCATTGTATCAATTCTTCAAGAAGCAGATAAGTACATCTATGTTTTTAAGGACTATCCACAATGTATTGTGGTCTCCACAATCAAAAGCCTTTCTATAATAATTAAAATGGAAATGAAATTCCCTTGCCCTTTTCATTATCCTTCGGATGTTAAGAATGTAGGGTATTTTCTAGTGCCTTTGCCCCTTCTGAATTCTGCTTGTTCATTGAGCTCAGTAATTTCCTTTTCCAACTGATTTCATAAAAGATACTTTCTTTTTTTTCTTATTATGATAAAACAGATGTGACATGGGAGTTCATGATTAGATCTCCCAATAAATTTTTGAAGGTTAAAAGTAGTCAGTACAATTTTTAATGGCATAGAAGCACGGAGATGGGAAGAATATAGAAATAGTTCCCTACTTCTTCGAAAAAAGTTTCTAGGTGCAAAGTTACAATTATTTTTAATCTGAAAGTTTAATAGAAGATTTGTGGTAGGGAAGAACCTTATTTGGAGTATACTAAAAGTCCCGAAGAAATATTGTCCTAATATAACTCCCTTTTTATGATCCTGTAATTTCTTAATTCAGGGTAGAGTCAGAGCTGAACATTTACTGGCTGGATGCCCTTCCTGACACCACACAAAGTTCACAGCAGATTTTTTTTTTCTTTGTGCCCTAGGAGAGAAATATCTGCTGCTACCTAGGATTGAACTCTCAACCTTCTGAGTGAACATCTTCAACACTAAGCCACCACACTATTCATCTCCCTTAGCCTTGTTGGAAAACAAAATGTTCATCACAATGCTACAAACAAAACAAAGTTAGAAAGGGACCTTGGAGTTCTTCTAGTCCAACCCCCAGCTCAAGCAGGAAACCCTACTCCATTTCAGACAGATGGTTGTCTAATCTCTTGTTAAAAACTTCCAGTGTTGGGGCATTCACAACTTCTGGAGGCAAGTTGTTCCACTGATTAGTTGTACTAACTGTCAGGAAATTTCTCCTTAGTTCTAGGTTGCTTCTCTCCTTGATTAGTTTCCACCCATTGCTTCTTGTCCTGTCTTCAGGTGCTTTGGAGAATAGCTTGACTCCCTTGTCTTTGTGGCAACCCCTGAGATATTGGAACACTGCTATCATGTCTCCCGTAGTCCTTCTTTTCATTAAACTAGACATACCCAGTTCCTGCAACCGTTCCTCATATGTTTTAGCCTCCAGTCCCCTAATCATTTTTGTTGCTCTTCGCTGCACTCTTTCTAGCGTGTGTGTGTGTGTATGTATGTGGAACGACCTACCCGTAGAGATCCGGACCCTCCCCACTCTCTCCGCCTTCCGAAAAGCCACTAAAACCTTCATGAATGAGGTCCAGCCCCACCCAGATTGAGTGTATGGTGCGTTGTTTTTTAAATTGTTTCTTTTTAAATTGTTTCTTTTTAATTTTAACTCCTTATTTTAACTTGTTTCTGTAAGCCGCCCGGAGTCCTACGGGATTGGGTGGCATATAAATTTATTAAAAGTTAAAGTTAAAAGTTAAAAGTTAAAAGTTAGTTAAAAGTTAAAAGTTAAAAGTTAAAAGTTAAAAGTTAAAAGTTAAAAGTTAAAAGTTAAAAGTTAAAAGTTAAAAGTTAAAAGTTAAAAGTTAAAAGTTAAAAGTTAAAAGTTAAAAGTTAAAGTATGTATGTATGTATGTATGTATGTATGTATGTATGTATGTGTATGTGTATGTATGTGTGTGTGTATATATATACACACACACATACATACACATACATATATACATACATACATGCTAGAAAGAGTGCAGCGAAGAGCAACAAAAATATACACATACATACATACATACATACATACATACATACATACATACATACATACATACATACAATCAAGCAATGGCCTGAATGCTACCACTCTTCAAAATAGGATATCCTAAAATTATTGCAGCTGTTCAATGAGTGGGGTGGGGGGTGGGAATTCTCTTTAAACTTCCTATTTGAACCAAGCATCATCATTAAAACATGGGAAGCTGAATAAAAGGACGCAGACGATAAAAGGAAAGATAAAAATGTTGAGATGAGGTCAGACCTATAACTGTGAAAATCAAAGTCTTTATTGATCAACGCACTATGAGGCAGACTAATAGAACGTGAAGAGAAAGAGACCTAGCTTTAAACACACACACACAGATAAAGTAATTACATTTCTCAAGTGTGTGAGCGTAAGTATGGTTTTAAGATATATGACATGTTGGGATTGCAATATTTACATTCAGTAGGAGGAGATGAAACTCTAAAACAAAAGTGTTCATCCTTGGCAACTTTTAAGACTTTGGATGTTCAACTTCCAGAATTCCTTAGCCAACATGTCAACGTGGCTGGCTGGGGAATTTGGGGAGTTGAAATGCACAAGTCTTAAAATTGCTAAGGATGGTCACCCACGCTCTAAACACAAGGGATTTACAAATACCTAAGATTTTAGTTTTCCAATGTTTTAATAGAGAGTCAAATAGTCAATGCTACAATCATTCCATTGTTCTAAAATGGTCTTGATCTCCACACCTTGTTGACTGCAAATTATAATAGCACTCTTACGTTAACCCCATAAAATGTATTCCAAGTTTGTTGTAGCTACCCAGTTATATTTTCTTAGGTTAAGTGGGTTTGGTCTACTTTGAGGTTTGTTCCAGCCAGGGATGGGATTCAGCCAGTTCGGACCGTTTCAGGTGACCTACATGCTAATTTTACATCCGGTTCGCTGAACCGGTAGTTGCAAGGACTAACTGGCTCCGCCCAGCCCACCCTTCCCCTCCCAGGACTCTCCATGCATCCAGTTTTGGATGCCAGGTAAGTGCAGGGCCTGCATAGAGTCTTGGGGAATGCGAAAAACAGACCTCCTGGAAGTTCCAGAAGTCTGGAAATGGACCCATTTTCAGCCTCCAGAGGGCCTTTGGAGTCTGGGGGAGGATATTTTCATCCTCCTGGAGGCTCGAGGAAAACCTCCAGAGCCTGGGGAGGGTGAAGATGCCCTTCCCCTCATTGTGGTGCATGAGGCTGGGTAGGCCCCTCCCAGTATGGCCACACCCACCCAGCAACTGGGCAGAGAACTGGTTGCTAAATTTTTTGAATCCCACTCCTGGTTCCAGCCCCTGGAGAAATGATGTGAGTGTAATTAAGAACTTGGTTCAAATTCTTCCATATGTTCTTGACACATAATCAGTGTAGCAAGAATAGAGAGCTAACCGATTGCTTAACTCTGCTTAAAATCTAGCAGTAGATCAGGTTTGATCTACCACAATTCTTTCCCACATGGAGAGAGAAATGCTTGCAAAAAAACAGGACGAGTTTGGCCAACGATTCATAACAACTAATTTTTTCAAGTGATGCCAGGGTGGCCTACAATGAATTCTCTGGGTGACTGAATCTAGCCAGGAGTGGGAGCTATCTAACAGTGTATTGTTTGTAATGCAAGGGTTTTTTATTATTGTAAATTAGCCAGCCCAAACAAGATCTACAGCTATTAAAGATTAATAATGTTCTCACATGGCCAGAGTCATGTTTGCAAGCTAGCAAGAAGAATGGTGGTCTGAAATGAATATTTATTCATTTATCCAATTGAGTATGTATTAGATGCCAGAAAAGCTAATCATGCCTGCTCTCTCTCCCTTATTTTTTTTTCATAGAACAAATTAATGCATCTGTGAAAGCATCACTTGAAAAACAAACCATACCTCTCCTAAACACAAGACTAGCATATTTTCCTCTATCCCTCCCTTCCTTCCACCATTTCTGCCACTATGGCTGCACATTGGCACAAATTTAAATCAGGTTGTATCTTACAGCAGTGTAATAAATAAAAATTGTCTAATTCCTACTTAGCATCCCTCTGGACATGAGTGACCATACATGAGTGACCTTTTGATGTCCACCCTCTTCAACTTTATATTTATACTAGCTGATAACCCTGCATTGCCTGGGTATTTATTTATCCTAATCCATACATTTGAACTCAAAAATAATCCTGGACCAAACATAATTTCTAATGTTGGATTTCCCCCTTTACCAGAGGGAGCCCGCTTGTCGAGTACTGTGAAGCCATTGCCATGGCAACTCCACTGCACTGAACAGTAGAAGTCATTTTACGGCAGTACAGTAGAAGACATTTTAAGGCACAATAGGCTGTATCTGAACAGAGCACGCACCCCGAGAGGTGTTAGGGGGACTTATCCCCACAGTATTTGTTTCCAGAGAGTAAATCATCTGTGTAACAAGTTTGGTTGAAATTACTCAAGACATTCCAGAGTTGTGCTGGAACACACACACAAACACACACACACACACACACACACAAATAGATAGGTTTGAGGTTTGAGGTTTGTTTTATTTATATGCCGCCCTATTCCCAAAAGGGACTCAGGGCGGCGAACAACTCAAGCGGGAAAGGGAACACACAAATACAAGACAAGCATTTAAGATAGCCAACAACCACACCTGTCGAGAGGGGAAGGGAGCTCATCAACCCCAGGCCTGCCGACACAGCCAGGTCTTAACGGCTTTTCGGAAGGCCAGGAGAGAGGTGAGGGTCCGAATCTCCGCAGGGAGTTCGTTAAAAAGGGCCGGAGCTGCAACAGAGAAGGCCCTCCTCCGGGTCGTAGCCAGATGGCATTGGCTGGTAGACGGAACCCAGAGGAGGCCGACCCTGTGCGATCTAATGGGTCTTTGGGAGGTAATTGGCAGCAGGCGGTCTCTCAAGTACCCAGGTCCAATACCATGAAGGGCTTTATAAGTGATAACTAGCACCTTGAAGTGTATCCAGAGACCGATTGGAAGCCAGTGCAGCTCACGGAGGATAGGTGTAGATAGATAGATAAATAGATAGATAGATAGATAGATAGATAGATAGATAGATAGATAGATAGATAGATAGATAGATAGATAGATAGATATAGCGATAGATATAGATATAGATATAAATATAGATAAACATTGAAAGAAGCATCTAAAGGTATTTAGTTTTATTTGAGCCACAGTGGCACAGTGGTTAGAGTGCAGTATGCAGGCTCCTTCTGCTGACTGCCGGCTAACTGCAATTTGGCAGTTCAAATCTCACCAGGTTCAAGTTTGACTCAGCCTTCCATCCTCCCGAGGTCAGTAAAATGAGGACCCAGATTGTTGGGGGCAAAATGCCGACTTTGAAAATGGTTTAGAAAGGGCTGTAAAGTGGTATATAAGTCTAAGTACTATTACTATTTAGTTACCTGTAGGGTGAGTCGACTCTGTTGGATTCCAGAAAGGACAGGATTCCAAGACATTAGCCAATCTTACCTGAAAGCTCCCCCCCGCCCCCAAACAATCTGATTAACATGAACATGTTGAGAAACAGAGCTAGCAGGCATGTAGAGAGTTGGGATCGATGGGCATGGTAGGATTCCTGCTAAGCTATTCTACAGGCATGTTGAGATAAGTAAGTTACCTCTCCTAATCAAGGCTTAACCTCTGTTCCTAGTTTCAGGATAGGGCTAAACAGACAGATTCCTCTCGTGGATTTCTACAGAACAAGAGGTAAGGAATTACATTACAGGAGGGTGAATGAAAAGCCTACTATTGGCAATTTTGCAATGACAAAGCTTAAGGTGACCCCGCTACAGATGGTAGAGTCAAAGCAAACGTCAAAGTACAGGTAGCGCAATGTGGATACAGATGTGCATATTAAAGAGCATATTAAATATTAATCCCATATACAGTACTGCAATAAAACTGTAATAATGTTTAAACATAAGTGGCAAGTGCATTTTGCCTAAATCTCACCAGCTTTGCATTCATTAGCCAGAACCCCTGGAAGGGGGGAGCCAATTTATTTCTGAGTGAGCCACTGATTAGATTTACTGTCTGCCTGCATTTCTGTGGTTGCATTGCATTTTTGCCCTCCCCTTTTTTCTCATAATATTTTAATTTGATGGAATTTCACGTTGTTTTATTTTTATTGTATATTCTCCTTCCACACTGGGATAATTTTTTAATAACGAAAAGTGGACTTTTGAAATCACATACAAATAAAAGGACTAGCAATATAATCTCCTTTTAAAAAGGAAAGCTGAAATGCCAAGGATATGTTACAGATATTAGAACTGAAAGAACCTCACCATGGAATGGATCCTATTAACAAGGACCAGTTCCAAGGTCCCATGTGCAACATTGGATGTCAGTTTGAGTTAAGAAAAATGGATATACTGTATAGTGATATGGAGGGGGTACCTAACACCACATAAATTAAATCAAATAAATGGTAAATATGAAAATACTTGTTGGAGGTGCAAGAAAGAAATTTGAATAGATAAACATATGTGGTGGGATTGTGATAGTGCACAAAAATATGGGACATGGTGTTTAGAGAAATTAGAGATTTTTGAATGTAAATTTAGACATGCCACTGAGAATTGCATTACTATTGCTGGTGGAAAAAAACAGGATATAAATGAAACAAAAAAGGGAATTGATTGTAAATTTGATAATGACAGATAGATTAGTGATGGCAAAATATTGGTGATCTATAGTTAAGTTGACTCTAGAGTTTATTGTGGTCCCAATGCTCCCCCCCTTTGGCAAATGGGCTTGGAAATTCTGAATTTTGATAATAAGGACATGTGGAATTTATTCCAGGATTATGGGATATGTCTCCGTCCAAAAATGCCAGCAAAATTGGGGCAAGCCGTGTGACCACTGATCTTATAGCTTTCATTTCTTTTTCCCTCCCAGCATTGAAATGCAAATGACATTTTCTCAGCCATTCTGGTGTCCATCTGCTGGCCGGCCCTGCAGCTGAAGACAGTTTCCCAAATGGCTTTGATGGCTCATAGAATTCTCTCTGAAATGTAAAGCAGCAGCTTAATTGAAACTCAACTCTGTGGTGTTTTTAAATATTCTATCCCCAAGAACTAAAAACTCTGATGCAACAAGGATCCACAACAGGTGGGGTGAAGGGACAAGTGTGTAACTTCATCACACTGATGGTGTGAATTATATATTTGCATCATTTTGCATAAAATCAAATGTGTAAGGTCCAGAGGTTGGGTTCCTACCAGTTTGGCCCAGTTCGGCCAAGTAGGTAGTAACTTGGCCTGCCACGCCCCTGAACTGGTTCTATCGGTGGCGCTGTAAGCACTGCCATCTTGTGTTTTTTTGCTTCTGCGCATGTGCAGAAGCATTTTTTACTACTGCACGTGTGCATATTGTGCATCAAGCACGTGTACGCCTAAAGTATGCACGGGCCTGAAATGCGGGCCTGAAACATATCCCTAGGCGAACTGGGAGTAGCAGAAGCCGGAGCCATCCCTGGTAAGGTCTGTTGATATAGGAGAAAGAGTAGAAGAACCTGGATGGCGGGGTGGAGTGAAAAGGGGGATCAGCCTAGAATTCCAATGTAGCCACAAGCAAACTAAGTCCACCCCCCCCTTGAATTCCATGGACACTTATCTAACTCAAAACAGATGCTAACTGTTAGCTGAGACTGTGCATAGGCTACTCAACAACCAGTGACATGCAATCAGGGGAGGCAGAGCCTCACCACTGTCATCATGAAAAAAATGTAAAAGGAAAAAGGCTGAGCTAGTTGCTGCCAGAGTCACAGTGGATGACTCTGTTTAGTGCTTAACTGTTTAAAAAAGCCTCTAAAAAGTGCCCTCTACAGGAGGAGGCAGGAGAACCACGTGCCTCATTTAGTCTGACTTTATGATCACTTGAGCAGAGTTAAGCAAGGGTTAAAAGCCGAAAAATTCCTTATGTAGATGAGGCACGTGGTTCTCTTGCCTCCTCCTGTAGAGGGCGTTTTTTAGAGGCTTTTTTAAACAGTTAAGCAGAGTCATCCATTGGGGACTCTGGCAGCAGCTAGCCCAGCCTGACCTCAGCAGCTCTTGCCTTTTTCCTTTTACATTTTTACATTTTCATGATGCCCCCGCCCTTTTGATTTTCTGTTAAGAGTCTAAAAATTTCTTTAAATGTTCACTTGACTGAGTTTCATGTTTAATGAATAAAATAAATAACAACAACAACAATAGTAATAATAATAGAGATTCCCAGAAAGGTGAAGCCCACAGAACATTTGGTGAGCATTTATTTCTATATTCCCATAGTCCTAAAACATAAACCTGACCTCATTTTTAAAATGAGGCTTTTGGCCTTACTTTGAAAAGATTTAGCGTTCAATCATTTGGGATGAATTACCCGTGATGGTGCCTCTCCATACAGAGATCCATCTTCCATTAACACCTTCCTCCTAGCCTTTCATCAGATGTAATGATTGCAAGAAGGATGAGCTGGACACCTCTCACAATACTATATCGAAAACTCATTAGGCTTTTTATAAATATCCACCAAGAGCAAATGGGTTACTTTAATGGGTTATTGTCTGGCTCTCAGCACAAAGCGAATTGTCCTAGTTGCCAAGGGTAACTCCTTGTCCGCGGCCCATGGACAAGCAGGAACAAAACAGCTGTGGAGCCGGCATTTGCACGGTGTGAGCAAAGGGATGATGCCCATTCATTGGCAAAATTTTAAACAGGGAGGACAATGTTCTTCCCACTGTGGTCAAAACCAGGGATTCATTTGTATTTCTCTCTGCCTCTCCTGCCATCTGTGCAGGCTGCCGTTTTCAAAATCTCGGAGGAATCGGAGTGGCATTGCATGGAGATCTGATTAAATTGCCAAGGGAAAGCAATCCATCATTGATAGGGGCCGGGAATGGGATGGAGACCATTTAAAATGGGGTCTCCTTCACCTTTTAGGACTTGCCTTTCTTTCTGCTGGCTTTCATTTTAGTCTAATGCCATTAACCATTTAAAAAAAAAAACTCTGCATAAACTCAAAAACAGAAATTTAAACTCTTAAGACAAGATATGGTAATGAATTATATAGGTGTTTTACAGCGGTCAGAAGTGAATTAAATTGCTTTATAGCAGGGAGAAGGGGAAGACTGGTATTAGTGTGAAATACCATGAGTTGAACATGGAAATTCAGTTTGGGCGTTAACAAAGAAATAGGGGAATAAAAATATCCTTACAACTTTACATTGGCTAATAGTGAAATGGGATACAGAGAAGTCTAGACAGTCTTCTGTTCATTGGTGATAGGAATAATTATTGATTCTATAATGTCAAGATGTTGAAATAAGAGACTTGGGAAACCAAGATCCATGTCAACTTTTAATTATTCAACTCCACTTTCAGTTAGTCACTCCCTCCTGATCTCCTTACCCTGCAGGATTTTGGAAGGCTCCTAGAGAGAAAGTGGGATGGAAGGAAAGATATCGAGAGACATATTTTTTAGGACTATAAGTTGCCCAGAGTTACCCCAGGGTACGGTACGATGGGTGGCTAATAAATATTATAAATAAATAGAGATTGAAGGAATGGAGGCTGGGAGGCTCGATAAGTGGATGAATAGATCAGGGGTGGGTTCCAGCCACCATTAATACTGGTTTGGCACCCGGAAAAAAATCCGCCTTTTCTTTCTAGAACAGGTGAAAAAATTAGCAAAAGAATCATAACAAACAGTTGCTAAACAAATAATTCTAAGTTGAAGACCAGTTCTATTTATGATGATGATGATTATGATTATGATGATTGTTATGATTATTATGGTTATTATTATGGTTATTATTATGGTTATTATTATGGTTATTATTATGGTTATTATTATGGTTATTGTTATTATTGCAACAACAGAATTGTATCACAGCGGCTAGTTGTTTCACCGGATTTGGCATTGGTTAGGGTTAGGGCTAGGACGTCATAACGTATTTTCATAATATGCCTGTGGATCCAAGCAGTGCGGCTTTTTGCATTTGACTGATGGTGATTTTGTCAATTTTTAACTGTTTTAAATGTAATTCCAGTGCTTTTGGAATAGCACCCAGTGTGCCGATTACCACTGGAATTACCACTGCTGGTTTTTGTCATAATTGTTGAATTTCGATTTTTAAGTCCTGGTATTTCGCGATTTTTTCATGTTCCTTCTCGGCGACCCTGCTATCACCTGGTATTGCGATGTCTATGATTGTAACCTTATTTTTCTCAACCAGTGTGATGTCTGGTGTATTATGCGCCAGTATTTTGTCCATTTGTATACGAAAATTCCACAAGATCTTGACCATCTGATTTTCGGTGACTTTTTCAGGCTTATGTTCCCACCAGTTTTTTGTTGTTCTAATATTATAATGGATAATTTGTGCTACTGAATTGTGCCACAATTTATAATCAGTCTGCATGATTTTTTGCAGCAGCTGAATAATTAATAATAATAATAATAATAATAATAATAATAATAATAATAATAATAATAATAATAATTCCCAAAGCACTGGAATTACATTTAAAACAGTTAAAAATTGACAAAATCACCATCAGTCAAATGCAAAAAGCCGCACTGCTTGGATCTGCACGCATATTATGAAAATACGTTACGACGTCCTAGGCCCCTGGGTGGGGCCCGACTAGTAACCAATGCCAAATCTGGCGAAACAACTGGCCACTGTGATACAATTGTATAATAATAATAATTCTATTTTGATAAGAGTGTTTCTGATTTTTTCTCCCTCCTCCCTATTCATTGTTGTTCTCTTTTTGACTGACTACAAGACTCTGAAATCAGATGTGGGTGTCACGTAAGTTTACCACCAGTTCGCCCCACCCACGTGTGCATGCACACTAGCTTTGTGAGTGCACTGGCCTTCTGCGAATACATTTTGCTCATGCGCACATGGCTTGAATACATGCGCGCAGCTTAGAAAACACGGTTAAATAGGATGGCATAAAGCCGAGGCAGGAGGACATGTGGGCCACTACTGGTTTGCCCAAACTAGTCCGAACCGGCTGAATACCACCTCGGTCCACAATGCAATACTTGTTGTTACTGAACAAAAGCACAAGGATATGCTGCACACATATAAAGCTCAAAATAACCAGATACACATTCTGTTTGAGCATCCTCAAATGATGTTTTTGTTCTAATGCAAAGTATTTTAATTATAGCTGCCCATATGGAAATAAACAGTTTGCAACAGGGGTAGGCAGGCCCATGAATGACATTATCTTCCATCAGGGATGTAAAAAAAAAAATTCTATTCTATGTGTCTTTCCAAGAACAATTCTGCAATCCGTAAAAAAAAAAAAAAAAAAAAAAAAGAGGAGAGAGAAACTGTTATGGCACGAACTGGCATGTATTTTATACTACATCAGTTGTCTCGAAACCTTTTTAAACTCCAACACTGCATATTAAAAACGTGTCTGCGGGCAAAAAAAAGTACATTTGGCAGCAGGCAGGGGAAGAAAAGCATGCTTTGGGAATGTTCATGTAAACAACATTATGTATTAAGGATAATTACATAAAATGAATATATAAGGATAAATTTTACACAAAGGTACGTTGGGGAAATGTATGCAAACTGAAATACTTTATGTAGGGCAATTCCTACCCCCCCCATCCCTTTGCTTAAAAAAAGATCATAGTGCATTTGTTTGATAGATTAAATCGGGAGGAATGTCACACTGACATGGATTGGATATAGATTGGGTTGGATGCACACTTTTTTTTTCACTTTTGTTTGTCAAAATGCACTGGCTACTAAAAAAGAGAGAAAAAATTCCTTAGTTTTTGTTTTTTCTTCTTCTTCTCACAAAGTGTTGGGAAGCACCCAACCTGGCAAGGAGAAGGACTCAAGTGCAGAATTCACATGGAGTCACTGCATAACTGCCAAAGGGCTACGGCCAACCTTTGGAGCCTTATCTATTGGTTCCCAAGAGAAGGCTGCCAGTCTGGAGATAAAAAACTGTATTTTTGGCAGAACATAATAAAGTAGCTGGGGCAGCCCATTGGCTCAGTAGTTAAGAGTCTGGGCTTGTCACAGTGGTGGGATTCAAATAATTTAACAACTGTTTCTCTGCCCTAATAATTCCTTCCAACAACCGGTTCACCAAACTGCTGAGAAAGCTAACAACCAGTTCTCCCAAAGTGGTGCGAACTGGATGAATCCCACCATTGGCTTGTCGGCTGGAAAGCCAGCAGTCCAGGTTTGAGACCTGAGCTCCACGTAATGGGGCGAGCTCCTGTGACTTGCCTCAGCTTCTGCCAACCTAGCGGGTCTCCGGACCCGCTTCAAGGTGCTGGTCGTTACCTATAAAGCCCTACATGGCACTGGACCTGGGTACCTGAGAGACCGCCTCCTGCCGATTACCTCCCATAGACTAATCAGATCTCACAGGTTAGGTCTCCTCGGGATTCCATCTGCCAGCCAATGCCGACTGGCGACTCCTGGGGGAGAGCCTTCTCTGTTGCAGCTCTGGCCCTTTGGAAAGACCTCCCCATGGAGATCCGGACCCTCACTACCCTCCCACCAAGTCCTGGCTGCTCCAGCAGGCTGGGGGGCTTGTGAAATATCCAGCCCCACGGAAACTGTGAATGTTGCGTATTTTTAAAGTGTTGTTTTGTCTATTTATCCCCCTCCCCTTGTTTATTGTGAGCCGCTCGGAGTCCTCCGGGAGTGGGCGGCATACAAGACAAACAAACAAACAAACAAACAGTTCAAAAGCAAGTAGATAAATAGGTACCATTTCCATGGGAAGATAACAATGCTCCATGACATCATGCTGGCCACATGACCATGGAAATGTCTTCAGACAGTGCTGGCTCGATGGCTTTGAAATGAGGATGAGCATAGCTTCCTATAGCAACAGCTAGCAGACTAAAATCCACAGGGTCTCCTTTATAATAAAAATAGTTGGCTTGAACTCTGCGCGTTTGAGTCTGGTTGTTTGTCACTGCATAAAGCTCCTGGAAAAAGTTCATCCCAGGAGTCAGCAGGAGAAGTAAAAGCACCACTTAGACATGGATGTGTTTCTATCCACCCAGATGGGATTCCTGCCCAAGGGAGACACTTTATGCATCTATCTAACATACTCCGTAGCTCTGATGAACTCAGAGGTTTCTCACGTTCCTCTAAGGGCAATTCTAATGGCTTTCTCCTGAAGTAGAAACTGCTGACGCATGTCGTGAGTGATTACCCAACACTGTCATCGCAACCAACCAGCGTATGAGTAAGGATGCTGCCACACATCGCAGAAGGTTGCATATTTCAAAGCTCTGTTAATCAAACAAATTGAAAGGGGAAATTGTGAACAGTCTTTTGCAGCTTACCAGGTTCGGGGATGATTAGCTGTGCGCTGGTTTGTGCATTCCCAGCTTCGTTTTCAGCTACACACTGGTAGAAGCCTTCGTCGGATTTTACTAAGCCCAGAATCCGCAGATTGCTGCCTCCCTAAAGAGAGAGACACAAGCCAAAGGGTTACCTTGGAGCCATGAATTCATGGAAGGGGTCACACTGGGAACAACTTGTTTTGGGTACAGGTAGTCCTCGACTTATGACCACAATGGAGCCCAAATTTTATGTTGCTAAGTGAGTAATGCATTAAGTGGGTTTTGCCGCATTTCTTGCCACCGTTGCTAAGAGAGTCACTGCAGTTGTTGAGTTTAATAACACGGTTGTTAAGTGAATCTGGCTTCCCCATTGTCAGAAGGTCACAAAAGCGGATCACATGCCCCCAGGACACTGCAACCGTCATAAATATGAGTCCATTGCCAAGAGACTGAATTTTGATCATGTGGCCATGGGGATGCTGAAGCAATCGTGGGAAAAATGGTCATAAGCAACTTTTTACTGTGTCATTGTAACTTCAAACGGTCACTAAATGAACTGTTGTAAGTCAGGGACTACCTGTATAGATAGTCCTCAATTTAGAACCATAATTGGGAATAGAATTTTTGCTGCTAAGCAAGGTGGTTAAGTGATTCACATCTGATTTTACATTTTTTTTGTGTGTGAATAACTGCAGTTATTAAATTAATCTGGTAGTCATTTATGTATTTTTATTTATTTATCTTTATTTATTTATCTATTTGTTTTTTATTATTATTTATATTTATTTATTTATCAAATTTATATCCCAACCATTTCACTGTCATGTGACTTAGTTGTTAAATGAGTCCAGCTTTCCCCATTACGTTTGCTGGTCAGAAGATGGCTTGGAAGCCATGGTGTGTTGCAGGAGGTACGCCCCAGTACAGGCGTACCGGTGTCTGCTGGGAACACTGGGTACCATTCTGGTATGGTGCTCCGGAGAGCCCACCCGCCTGCCTGCCCTCCTTATCTTCCCTCTTGGCGCTTCCGCGCACAGAGCGTACAGCGCCTGTGCGACGCTCCGCTGAGCAGCTGGAGCGTTGTGGAGGCGTAGCGGAGTGTCGCAGGTGGTAAGGACGCTTGTACGCACTGCACACGTTCATGTGGTGGACACTGGGCCCTGTTGCCCCATATCAGTTGCAATGGGATACAGAACCCACCACTGCTTGGAAGGTTGCAAACAGTAATAGTTCTAGACAGGAGACCTTCTACCATCCCAGACAAATGGTTATCCAATCTATTTTTGAAAACCTCCAGTGATGGAACACCCATAATTTCAAGAGATCATATATTCCATTGATTAATTTTTCTGTCAGAAAGTTTTTCCTTGAATCTCCCTCTGATGAACTTCCACCCATAACGTCTTGTCCTGCCTTCTAGTGTTTTGGAGAATAAGTCAATCCCTTCTACTCTGTGACTTCTCCTCAAGTATTGGAAGATTGTTATCTCATCCCACAATTCTTCTCTTTGATAGGCTAGACCAGGGGTGTCAAACTCGCATCGTCACGGGGGCGTCATGTGACATATCATAATTTTTACCCTTTTGCTAAACAGGGTGTGGGCATGGCCAGTGTGTGACACATCCAGCTCATGGGCCACGAGTTTGACACACCTGGGCTTGAGAAACCTAATTTCCTCAACCACATATCATACTTGAATTTTCCAGAAACTACAGAAATGGGATGGACCATTCATTTCCCCCTGTGGACTTTCCAATATACTGAGATAGCTGTCACATGGCTAGAAATGAATAATGAGCTTCAAAATTTTGTTTAAAGTTGAGAGATGGATGAGTTATGAAGAGCAGAGCAGATCTGTTGTTTTTTAAGAGATTAGCGACTAACTGTCAGGATGAAGTCATTTGTATTTTTCGGTTTTTTTCCTTTTCTGCACTGCATATTTTTTTAAAAAAATTATGCATGTTTGTCCTTTGTATCAGTTTTTACTTTTTAACTGTAAGCTTTAATGAAATTATATGAAAGAGTGAGCTATCACATATCCTTATTTTCTGAAATGATGTTGATCTGAGCAAGTTTTGTCTCAAACTTTCTCCTCAGGGTGATAAAGATGATTCATACTGAACCCTGCTGAGCACCTGAGAAAAATGATAAAGGTGACAATGCTGATATATATATATATATATATATATATATATATATATATATATATATATATATATATATATATATATATATATATATATATATATATATATATATATATATATATATATATATATATATATATATATATATATATATATATATATATATATATATATACTTAAAGTCACAACCCCTGGTATGCCCAAGTGTGGGAGGAAGGTCACACTTCCACTCTCTGTCATTAGGCTCGTCACAAGAGTCCATCCAGACAGAAACCCAATATTTTTACTGTTGCCTTTGTTATATTTGTGTTTTTATTTGTGCTGATAAATAAATAAAGGAAGACTAGTATAGATCTATTTCAAGCTATTTAGCTCTCATCAGCTAGCCATATCCTTACAGGTTCGAATCCCAGTAAGGATATGGCTAGCTGATGAGAGCTAAATAGCTTGAAATAGATCTATACTAGTCTTCCTTTATTTATTTATCAGCACAAATAAAAACACACACACACACATTATATATATATATATATATATATATATATATATATATATATATATATATATATATATATATATATATATATATATATATATATATATATATATATATATATATATATATATATATATATTGTGCTGATAAATAAATAAATAAAGGGAGACTAGTATATAAAAAAAAATATTGGGTTTCTGTCTGGATGGTCTCTTGTGACGAGCCGAAGGACAGAGAATGGAAGTAGTGACCTTCCTCCCATATTTGGGCATACCAGGGGTTGTGACTTTAAATATATACCTTTCACCCTGGCCTGGCTGATAAGGAGTTGAGCTCTGTAGCTCAGTGGTTAACACATCTGCCTAAGAGGCAATAGAGCACAGGTTCAATTCCCAACAGGGGTATGGCTAGCTGATGAGAGCTAAATAGCTTGAAATAGATCTATACTAGTCTCCCTTTATTTATATATATATATTATTTTTCCCTTTAAAAAAAAAAACAGCAGGCATTGTTTTATGATGCTGTTTTATTCTAAATTTTATGCTTTACCATAATGGTTATCCCTAAACTATAGCTTAGTCCAGGATGTTTGTCAAAGAAAAGAACCTAGAACAGTTATGGCGAATCTTTTCGGCACCGTGTGCCGAAAAAGCAGCATTTTGTGCATGGATGCATGTCCGAGTTGTGACCAGGAAGAGGAGCTGCCCAGGGGAAATGAACTTCCTGTTTCCAGCACCCGCATGCAGAAGTCTTCCAGTTACTGCCGTGCATGCGCACAGGTTGATCAGCTGGATGACATCCATGCTCATGCCGGAAAACAGAACACCAGCTCTTCTGGTTTGCACTGCCGCATGAGCAAAGGATGGCTGATCATCGTGTGTGCATGCGTGCCAGAAACCTGGAAGAGGAACGGGTGATACTGGTCATGCTAGGCGACATGGCTACACGTGCCAATTTGGACATGCGTGCCATAGGTTCGCCCTCACGGACCTAGAAGAAGACAACAGCAAAATAAAAATAAATAAATTTAAACATTACTAACACATTACGCCTGAACATTTTCAGTATGTAAGATTCCTAATTATAGAAGAAAATAGATATTACAAAGCCAGAAAGGACTGAATGTTAACTTCCTTCCGAAAACATTGACAGATACTGTATATTGCTATCTCATTTGTGTTTCTCCTCATCACTATCCCAGAACTTGAATAAAATGTATATTTATTCAAACAAATATGTTGACTCTTATTTGTTTACGTTGCTATAAAGTCAAGGTTTTGTTGTTAAAGGAATGATAATGCTGCAGAGCAGAAAATAACTCAAATTCCTTATCTTGCACTTAAAACTGACATTAAAAAACATCTCCACTAGAAGTATATTTTGCATTGTCAGTAGGTTCATTACAGTGGTGGGTTTCAAAATTTTTTAGAACCTCTTCTGTAGGTGTGGCCTGTTTTGTGGGAGTGGCTTGCCAGCCATGTGACTGAGTGGGAGTGGCTTGGCAGTCATGTGACTGGGTGGGTGTGGCCAACTTGCAAAATGTGATGAAACTCACTTAACAACGCTCTTGCTTAGCAACCAAAATGTTGACTCAGAAACTCTGGCATTTGAAGCATGCAAGTCTTAAAGCTGTCAGGTTACAAGACCCTTGCACCCCTAAACCTTTAGGAAAAAAAACCCAGGGTGTTCAAACTTAACAGCTTTAAGACTTATGGACTTCAACTCCCAGAAATCCTCCTCCAGTCATGTTGGCTCAGGAACTCTGGCATTGAAGTGTGCAAGACTTAAAGCTGTCAAGTTACAAGATCCTTGCACCCCTAACCCTTTAGGAAAAAGAAAACCCAGGGGTGTTCAAACTTGACAGCTCTAAGACTTGTGGACTTCAACTCCCAGAATTCCTCCTCTCGGTCTCCATCTTGATGATGTGCGGACAGGTGGGGGGAGGGAGCTGGAAGCGGTTCCAAATGGCATGGTAGATTTGTGGGACCTCTTCTATAGAAGAGGTTAGAACTGGCAGGAACCCATCCCTGGTTCATTGCTTTCTTCTTGTTTTTAAATATTTCTTCCAAGTAAGAAAAATAATTGGAAGGTCAGTCTGTTCGACAGCTACAAAATTCTAAGTTGGCATCCTCTGTTGCAAAACATTGATTTCTGAGTGAGAATATAAAAGAAAATAGAAGGTTTTGCTTAGAACTGCAGAATAAAATTCCAGGTAAGCAACCTTGCATTATCTGATTGTCTTTCATATAAACAATAATAATACATTTATGGGTAAGGTTGCACGGACTGGAAAGTTCCTATCACTAAACAGATCTTTTTCTGAAAATAAAGAAAATAATTCCAAGCCATTTATAAATAAAAGGTGTTTGATTTAGATCATCCTTGTCCATTTATTGACAGAAGGGCCTTGTGTCACCAGACTGATGTCTTTATATATGATATGTGTTAAATCTCTCACAACTAAATTGTTAAAAATGAGGGAAAGTACTATGTGGTCATTGTGTTTTAAGCCCCAGGGAACTTCTTCTGAAATAAAAATGACATGCCACATTTGTGAGTGCAGAATTGTCACACAGGTATCCATTTACAATACAGAGTATTAACTTTTGATTTAGCTGTTCTATTAAAAATATTACAGAAGTTCTGTATCAATGTGCTTCCTTTCTGAAATGTGTGTATATGTTGTCTGATTAAATCTCAATTTTCATATAATGATGGGCCTTTTCTACAGCGGCACAGTTGCAGTCCCTGATGATGTTACCTAGATGGGTAATGAAACATTCATGCTCAGAAAACAGTTTGATCTGTGGGGTTCTTGGTGAACTCTCAGCTTGCTTGTTTTCTTGAAGATGTTTCATTACCCAACTAGGTATCCAGTGATGGGATTCAAATCTATACTACCAGTTCTGTGGGCGTGGCTTGGTGGGCATGGCAAGGGAAGGATACTGTAAAGTCTCCATTCCCACCCCACTCCAGGGGAAGGTTACTGCAAAATTCCCATTCCCTCCAGATCAGCTGGGACTCGGGAGGCAGAGAATAGATGGGGGTGGGGCCAGTCAGAGGTGGTATTTACTGGTTCTCCAAACCACTCAAAATTTCTGCTACCGGTTCTCCAGAACTGGTCACAACCTGTTGGTTCTTCAAAATTTTGTGCCCATTTTATCATACAGTCTTTAACTAGCTCTGTTTTAGAATCTATTTCTATCAATGTATTATATAACCTTTTTATATGCATTTGACTCTGGTACCTAATTTGTTTTACTAAGTTATCGTCATTTTGCATAATACCAAATTTCTGGTTTTTTTCCCATCTGGCCTGTAGCTGTCCATACTGAAACCAGGTTTGAATTACCCGTTCCTCTTTTAATACATTCAAAGGTTTTAACTGTACTACACCTCTTTCTATGGTGAGAAGCTCTCTGTATGTGGTTACATCCTGTTTTTGTTCTATGCTTATATTCTCTATCGCGTGTCTGGGTACTGCCCATATGGGTATCTTATCATTTAATTTATATTGGTATTTTTTCCAGACACGCAATAGAGCATTCCTTAAGATATGATCCTGTTGAATACCACTTCAGTAGGTAACATTATCAGTGCTAGCCAGAAAACAACCAGGCTCAGAGAGCATCAAGGACCCAACAGTTTAATTCTGAAGTGCAAATATTCTTTACAGTTTGATCTCAAGCCCATTTTCTCTAAATATGCGAGGTCCAATTTTTTTTCCTCAGATCTTTCTGTAGCAGTGATGATGAACCTTTTTGTAAAGGCGTGCCAAAATTGTGCACAGGTGTGCCCACACCCACCATTCAATGTGCCCCACCCACCTGCATATGCATGTGTGATTCCCGCCATGCACATGCATGCACGGAGCCCCCCTGTATGTGGGAGGGGGAGTTTCTGCCCTCCCTGGGCTCTGGAGGCTTTTCTGAAGCCTGGGGAGGGTGAGAATGGCCTCCGCTGGCCCTCTGGAGGGCCCAAAATCAACTGGCCATTGTGTGCATTTGTGTTGGAACTGATGACTCATGTGCCAGCAAATATAGCTCCATAGGTTTGCCATCACAGTTTTATAGTGATCATGCTCTTACAATATTCCCTGTTAAGTCAGACTACAAATTTATACCGTAGTGCTGCATAACGTATTTGGCAATTTTTCGATTTTCGATTTTCTGGAGGTTTTCTGAAACTTCCTGGCCTCAAGAAATCCCTTCTGCCCTTGTTACAAATTTAAACATGAAAAATACTACTACACTGTTTGGAAATTATTGGGCCTGTGGGAGACTGAAAATGGGGGATTCAACTCTTCTTTCTTCTCCTGACAGGAAATTTTCTTCAAATGTATAGTTTTTTTTATTGGAAAGAAGTTCCTCTTGGCTTGTTAAAAAGTGAATGTACAAAAGAGATCTGTTTTTTTTTAAAGATATAACTAAAGGAGGAAGTAAAATCAGAATGAGACTTTTTGGCATGATTGTTCTGTGCCTCCTTTATATATTGAAGTGTTTTTCAGAGAGTCGGAAGGGACCTTGGAGGTTCCTAGTTGAACTCTCTGCACAAGGAGAAGACCCCATACCATTTCAAAAGTGTGGTTGTCCAATATCTTCTTAAAAACCTCTAATGACGGCATACTCACAACCTCTGGAGACAAGCCGTTCCAGTGGTTAATTGTTCTCATTGTGAGGAAATTTCTCCTTAGTACAAGGGGTGTTCTCCTTGTTTAGTTTCCATCAGCGGTGAAATATATATAAAAAATCATACTGGTTCTGTGCTCGCGGCTTTCTGAGGGTCATGTGACTGGGTGGGCATGGCTATGTAGTCATGTGACTGGAGTCAAAAGATAGAAACTCACTTTAACAATGCCCTGCTGGAGCAGGGGGTTGGACTAGATGACCTCCAGTTCCCTTCCAGCTCTGGATTGCTGTGCTGTTTCAAGGTATCTTCTGAAGCTGCGTCTAGTGACAGGTTTGTGGTCCTCCCTTCCTCTCCTTTCTCCCTCCCTCCCTCTCTTCTTCCCTCTTTCTTTCTTTCTCTCTTTCTTTCTCTCTCTCTTTCTCTCTCTCCCTCTCTCTTTCTTTCTTTCTTTCTTTCGCAGCCCACCCCACCCCACCCCCATTTATGGCTTAGCAGGCCTCAGGGAAGCCTCCTGTGAGCAAAAACGGACCCCAAATGCTAAAAAATAAGTAAAAAAAGTTCCTATCATCGCGCAGCACAACTGATCATCGGAACTTTTTAAAAAAAATTGTTAAGCTTTTTTGTTTTTTTTTACTACCGGTTCAGCTAAACCGGCCCAAACTGGTAGCATTTCACCCCTGGTTTCCATCCATACCTCAACAACTTTAAGATATGTGAACTTCAACTTTACCATGCAAATTTGGAAATTCTGGATGTTTAAGTCCACACATCTTCAGGTTCCTAAGGTTGAAAACCACTGATTTAAGGGCTATCACTCTGTAAACTGTCTGGTGAAAAAAATCAAAGATACTGAGTGTAGCAGGCCATGGTTGAGGAGAAGTTACAGAATAAAGTACATTTTGAATGGGGCCTGGTACAAATAAGATATGGGTGCTTTATTACTTTAAACATATGTCAGAATCAGAAGAGTATAATTGGAAAGATTGTTTTTCAAAGAGTACTCAAATGTTCTTGACTAGGTCAAGATTTCTCACTTAACCTGCATTGGAAAGAATACCTTCTAGTAGATCTGATTTGGTCTATAAATCTAGCTAAACTATTGCATAGTGTTATTATATCATCACTCCCAATAGATGATGGCTAATTAAAATCACTCATATAGGGGGGGAAAAACCCCAGCTTTTAGAAAAGAGCAAGAGGGTGGAGGGAATTACAGAAGGTCATGGGGGAAATGACTTTCACCTTTTCCCTCTCCATCCTTACTTTTAATAGCAATAGCAACAGCAGTAGACTTATATACCGCTTCATAGGCCTTTCAGGCCTCTCTAAGCGGTTTACAGAGAGTCAGCATATTGCCCCCAACAATCTGGGTCCTCATTTTACCCACCTCGGAAGGATGGAAGGCTGAGTCAACCCTGAGCCGGTGAGATTTGAACCGCTGACCTGCTGATCTAGCAGTAGCCTGCAGTGCTGCATTTAACCACTGCGCCACCTTGGCTCTAAAGCAATCATTTAATCTATGTACCTTATTATTAGCTAAGTGTTAATTTTGGAAGCCCACCTTGCTGTATTACCATTTAAAAAAAGAAAAACAAATTTGTTGGAACCATTTTACAATTTAGGTCGAAGCTGTTGAACTGGTTTCACAAGGTGTAGTAAGATTCACTGATAATTACCACTATCTGAAAATAATCACTAGGGATGACAACTTCTCCGTTCTTGATCCACTGTACTGTAGGGGCTGGTTTTCCGGAGACGGCACATTCAAACTCGATGTCCATACTTTCGTAAGCATAGAGATTTGAAGGGTGAGTGATAAACCACGGAGGAACTGCAAGAACAAAGAGAAAGCGAGATCAGAAGTCAAGGAGGGAATGAAAGCTGTTATCAGAAAACTGATATGCAATTATTGATCTGTGACAAATCCTCAGCTATCAGACAAAACCTAGTCAATAGCTCAAACATGGATGGGAAGGGGTTGGCCTAATAACCAGAAGATTATGAGTTCCAGTCCTTACGCAATACGGCTAACCAAATAACTTTGCAGCAAACACCAGCGAAGATGAGTTATAATCCCACTTTACGGACAAAAGATCGCTGTGTAACTTTGGGCAAACAAGAGAACATTAGTTCTAGTCCAGTGGTGTTTTTTTTTTTAACTACTGGTTTGCTCGTGCTTGCACGCGGAGCCTCCCACTGTTGCTACTACTGGTTTGCCTGATCTGAGCCGAACTGGGAGCAACCCACCTCTGTTCAAGTCCCACCTTAGACAATAAAACTGCTTGGGTGACTTTGGACCAATCAGCAAGATACTGTGAGTTCTAGTCCCACCATAGATATGAAAGTTTGGGTGAGTTTGGACCAGTCACCCTCTCTTGACCCAATCCATCTTACAAGGTTGTTGTAGAACAAAATAGGAGAAGGAAGGAGTATGAGGTATGTTCAAAACCTTGAGTTATTTATAAAAATAATAAAGGCAAGATATAAATAAATAAGTAAATAAATAAATAAAAATATACCATCCAATTCCATAATATTACGATAGTCTTTTATTTAACCTGTGATTGGCTTTACAAAATAAACCAGCATGAGCAACAATTTTTCAAGCCTGCAGGAAGAAGATGTAAGCCAAATGATCTTTTCAGAGGACAAATTCTTATTAAGCTGGCAATTATCTGTTGTCTTGTATTACTATAATGTATTAACACTTTCCCTGTATAGTATGTGATATGCTAATTTAATTTAATTTCATCATTATCATAATACTAGTTATAGTATGATAGAAATTTGCAATTCAAGGGAAACTGCTAATAACATCACATTTCTAATGAGTTTTTCTATCATCAAAAAAGAAGGGGAGGTGGAGGGAATCCGTCCTGTTCGTCAGCTCTCAACAAGGGAACAATGTTCATTATTCTGAATATTCATAGCTGCAAGAAAGCCAGATTAGATTTTTAATTTTCAGGATAGCATCCACGGCTTGTTTTTTGACATGGAAAATGCAATTGTGTTTCTGAAGCAGCCATGCGTGATGTCTGAATAATACAGTTTTTACAGTTGTATCAATACAAGGAGGAATTATCTAATAGAATATGCATGTGTATAACTAATACTGAGTTCTCTGGGTTGCAAAAGTATCAGACCTATAGATAATTATTATTTATTTTACACATATTGATATCTAAAGAGTCAGTTTGCAGTAGTGGTTAAAGCAGAGGTAGGGAATGATGACCCATTTATGATTAAGCATAACTGGCTCAGAAATCCTGGGAGTTAAAGTCCGCCACTTTTTAAAGGGCCATTGTTCCCCACCCTGGGTTAAAGCATCAGTCACAAAACTGAGAGACTATACATTCTATTGTATAGTCTCCCAATTTTTTTTTATTATAAAATTGGGGCCTTTGAAATCTGGTGCTGGAGAAGACTCCTGTGAGTCCCTTGGACTGCAAGGCGATCAAGCCGGTCAGTCCTAGGGGAGATCAACCTTGACTGCTCTTTAGAAGGCCAGATCTGAAGAGGAAACTCAAATTATTTGGCCACCTAATGAGAAGGAAGGACTCCCTGGAGAAGAGCCTAATGCTGGGGAAGATTGAAGGCAAAAGAAGAAGGGGATGACAGAGAATGAGGTGGCTGGATGGAGTCACTGAAGCAGTAGGCATGAGCTTAAATGGACTCCAGAGGAGGGTGGAGGACAGGAAGGCCTGGAGGAATGTTGTCCGTGGGTTGGCGATGAATTGGACACAACTTTATAACTAACAACAACAACAATACATTCTAATCCTGCCTTAGGGATGGAAGTCAGTTGGGTGACCCTGCGCCAATCATTCTCTCTTAACTCTAAGAGGATTTTGTTGTTCAGTAAATAAGTCTTGCCTGACTCGTCGAGATCCTATGGACCATACCATATCAGCCCACTCATCCTACTCTGCCCAAACCCATCTTCATTGCATCCATGACACTATCTAACATCTCATCCTCTGCTGTCACCTTCTCCATTTGTTTTCCATCTTTCCCAACATCAGGGTTTGTTCCAATAAAAAGACCTCTCTTCTCATTTCACCCCGTTAGAAATGATCTCAATTTAACAGAAGAAGAAAAAAAGAAAGGTAGATAA
>NW_028261385.1:14333636-14341136 GCF_051295495.1 Thamnophis sirtalis | reverse complement strand
CCCTCCGAGAATGTTTCTGAAATATAGAACCATACTGTGACACTGAGAGGAAACCTATTTTCCCCTCATAAAAATATTGAAAATAATGAACGGAAGTACTGCAAACTATACCAGGTTTACAACATTCATTGAGGGGAAAATTTGGAGCAGAACTGGAATTCAGTTTTCATAGAAGTAGCTAAGGAAATGTTAATGTCCAATGCAGTGAATTGAAGAAGAAAAAATACTATTGGGTACATCATGAATCCAAAATCAATATTTTCATAATTCAATAATTCTGAGGGGCCACGTTTGTTAACTGTTCCTAAAAAGCTCAGTGGTGGACAATTTGTGCCTTTTGTACCTCCTAGTTGAATTTCTGCAATTATTTTTGGGTTTTTTTCCCCTGAAATTTGAACTGTCTGTCTTTTTCTCCTCTAGGAACTCAAAATGGATTGCTCTGCAATTCTTTGTTCATTATTTCATCACAACATGAAAAAGGGTGGTGGCCTAGAGGTGGAGCTCTTGCCTCATAATCAGGAAGCTGTGAGTTCAATCCTAGGTAGGGGCAGATACTTCTTTCTCTGGGCTGTGAGTTCAATCCTAGGTAGGGGCAGATACTTCTTTCTCTGGGCACACTGAGAATATGTCTGCTGAACAAAACTCCTCATTAGCAACAAGAAGGGCATCCGGCCATTAAAAACACTCTGCTAGCTCCATTCAGTTGCCCAGACTCCACCTCCTGCAAAGAATCATGAGGTTGTTAAATGAAGATGATGATTGTGAAGGAGAAGACACAGAATTGAGCAGGACTAACCAATATCACTTAATGAGCTGTTCTGACCCCCCCTCCTTACGCCGAGGCACTCCGACACAAGATTACTGCTAGACCATTTATTCACAGTAAATTAACACACCGACAAGATTTTGGCAGCAATCCAGACTTCCAAGATAAGAAATACACACGAGAGCTTCTCCAGCGTTAGTATATTAGTTGAATCCTGCAAACAGCCTCCTCCCAAAGTCCCTTCTTATATACTCTCTTGGGAGGAGCCAAATTACAACCACCTGGGTCAATTAGCTTCTGTATCTGTGTAGTTGCTGTCGGCGCTTATCTGCCTGCCTTTGACTGACATCCGGGACCAACTCCCTTAGCTCCTCCCCACTGCTCCAGGGCTTGACGTCAGGGACCAACTCCTTTTGGCCGGGCAAAGGAGGGGTGGTGGCGGCATGATTGGCTGCTTCCAGATCAGGAGGCGGGAGAATTAGTGCCTCTTTTTCATCTGAACTTCTTTGCTTTTTAACTCTTTCTTAACTTTTAGAAGGTGAAAAATACCTTATGGAAAAGAGGCCCTGCGTTCTCTCGCCTCCTGCTTTGGTTAACACTAAGCAGACACCAAGCCACTGTGAGCTGGAATATGGTAGCAACTTTGTTGGCTTTAATTATTTAAAAAAATATATTTAAATTTCTTTCTTTTTCCTGAGGAGACTGGTGAGGCTCCACCTCCCTTGCCTCTAGTGACTGCACGTCCCTGTTCTGGAGGCAGGTTGTTCCACTGTCAGGAAATTTATCCTTAGTTCTAAGTTACTTATCTCCTTGATTAGTTTCCACCCATTGCTTCTTTCCCTGCTTTCAGATGCTTTGGAGAATAGTTGGACTCCCTCTTCTTTGTAGCATCCCCTGAAATATTGGAACACTGCTATCATGTCTCCCCTAGTCCTTCTTTTCATTAAACTAGACATACCCAGTTCCTGCAACTGTTCTTCGTATGTTTTAGCTTCCAGTCCCTAATTATCTTTGTTGCTCTTCTCTGCACTCTTTCTAGAGTCTCCACATCTTTTCTACATCGTGGTGACCAAACCTGAATGCAGGATTCCAAGGCATTATAAAGTGGTATTAACACTTCACGTGATCTTGATTCTATCCCTCTATTTATGCAGCCTAGAACTGTGTTGGCTTTTTTGGCAGCTGCTGCACACGGCTGGCTCCTATTTAAATGGTTGTCCACTAGGACTCCAACATCCCTCTCACAGTTATTACTATTGAGCAAGGTGCCACATACTTTGTACCTGTGCATTTTGTTTTCCTTTCCTAAATATAGAACCTTACTTTTTTCACCACTGAATTTCATTTTGTCAGATAGCACCCAATGTTCATCTGTCAAAAACCTTCTGTATCTTAAGCCTATCTTCTGGAATGGAATAAGAATGAAGTTATGTTTTAAAAAAGCTTGGAACATTTCATTTCATCAGATACAGCTATGGACAAATGTGTGTATATCTTTGATAATGTTATTAACAGTTATCAAAGTTAAACAAAGCAATATCATTTTTCAAAGAGGAATGATACAGAAAGACAGACAAAAAACAATCAATAATGATATTAGCTTTCCAGGCTTATACTCTGGTTGATGTGATGGGAGTTCAACTCCCATTATTCCCCAAACAACACGATACAACAGCTGTAGAATTATTAGAGCCAATTTATTTGTAGAGTACTAGATTTCACAAAGGTGAAGAGGAATGCAAGAGTAGGAGATCAAATGATTTTTGCAATCAATTCCTACCTGTTCCGAGGAGACATTAATAAATTATTTGAAAAGAGAAGGGGGTTCAATTTCATTCTTATGCCAATATATCATTGACAATGAAACATTGCTGGGTGACTTCAAAAAAAATTTTACTTTTATTTTCTGAAAACTCTTTTGCTCCATATTTACTGTATTTTTCAGAGTATAAGATGCACCTTTTTCCCTCAAAAAAGAGGCTGAAAATCTGGGTGTGTCTTATACACTGAATACAGCATTTTGTTGCCTCCCAAAACTCCACCCTTTCACCAAAATGGCCTGTGCAGACTGCAGAGTATGTAGAAGGCTTTCAGAGAGCTCCTGGGGGCTAGGGAAGGCAGAAATGAGTGGAAAATGGGCCATTTTTTGCTCAATTTCCCCCCATCCCCCAGGAGTACCCCAGAAGCCTCCTAAAGATTATGTGTGTAATTTTTTTTTATCAAGAATGAGCCAGTTTTTGTGAAAAATGGGCTGTTTTTTGCTTGTTTTTTGGGGTTCCCCCCCAGGAGCACTCTGCAAGCCCCCTAAAGGCTATGCATGCCTTTTTTTGGGGGGGGGAAGCCCCGTTTCCATGAAAAATGGGCCGTTTTTGGGAGGTTTGCAGAGTGCAAACCCTTTTTTTTATAAAAAAAATGACTCTTCAAAACCTTGGTGCGTCTTTTACTCCGAAAAATACAGTATATCTCATCCTACTTCGTGACAAGAGATCAGATGCCAAGCAATGAAGTTCTGTATCAAACACATGCAAGTATTCAAACTTACAATGAAAAATGCCAAGATTGTTCTCTAATGAGCCCACAAAGGTAGCTCAGCAGCCAATTGTAAGATTAGTGGCAAAGGAAAGTGGAAAGTACATGGCCAGGTGACTTCACCGTTTTCTCAAAATGTCTTCTTTGGAGAGGACATCCTCTTTCAGTGAGTGGAGGGTAAAGCCATGGAAGGCAGAGAGAAATTGGTCTTTTCAAATGCATCAAGATTTATTGTGGGTATTCTCAAGACTCACATGACTGTCACCGAGCTCTGAAGATAGTTGAGGAAGTGAGAAGTTAGGAAATAGTCTGGTGAACTGATGAGCAGTGGAACTAGGAAATTGTTCTGTGATGGAGAGAGAGGGGAGGGAGGGAGGGAGGGAGAGAGAGAGAGAGAGAGAGAGAGAGAGAGAGAGAGAGAGAGAGAGAAGAAGAAGAAGAAGAAGAAGAAGAAGAAGAAGAAGAAGAAGAAGAAGAAGAAGAAGAAGAAGAAGAAGAAGAAGAAGAAGAAGAATGGAATAGAATAGAATAGAATAGAATAGAATAGAATAGAACAGTTGGAAGGGACCTTTGGAGGTCTTCTAGTCCAACCTCCTGCTCAATCAGGAAACTCTACACCACTTCAGACAAATTGTTATCCAATCTCTTCTTAAAAACTTCCAATGTTGGAACATTTTCAACTTCTGGAGGTAAGTTGTTCCACTGATTAATTGTTCTAACTGTCAGGAAATTTCTCCTTAGTTATAAGTTACTTCTCTCATTGATTAGTGATTTACAGCCCTGTTTAAGCAGTTTACAGAGTCAACTTATTGCCCCCCAACAATCTGAGTCTTTTTTACCCACCTCAGAAAGATGGAAGGCTGAATCGACCTTGAGCCTGTCAGAATCAAACTGCTGGCCATGAGCAGAGTCAGCCTGCAATACCACATTATAACCACTGGGCTACCATAGCTATTATGTACATACATATATAAGTGTGTGTGTGTGTGTACATACGAACATACAGTATGTACATGCATGTATTTGATATATCTATGAATTTTAATTTTAACTACTGACAACCTCTCTTATAATTCTTGATTCAGAAGTAGACAGAAGAATCACAAATCTAGGAGGGGAATAAAAGCAAGTAAATTTAAACCCAATCAATGTTCATGATTTATTTTTCATCAAGGTTTTGTCCAAAGGATGCCTCAAACAGCAAGAAAGAACAGAAATCATAATGTAAAGCGGGAATTTTATAATTTGCACGATGCAGCTCTGAGATAGAGAAGAAGAAGAAAAAATCTCTGGGGGTAGAAGCTGAAATTAAAATAAATGTGGAAATATTAAAAAGAAGGATCACAGCTGAACTGGTCTACTTTCTTCCTATCCTGTCAATTTGTTGCTCTAGGGAGTAGATAACCTTTGTTCTCAGCTCTAAAAGTTAAGTGCAAAAAGATGAAAGGGAATCAGACTAAGCCTTGAAGTTATAGGCACTCCATTATATTACTACTCTCCCAGTTTTTTATGAGATGGTACCATTTCAATCAAATGCGAATAAATCATCAAATTCTAATTTGATTAGTAGCAAAGCAAGTAATCCAACTTCACTGGTTAGAAATATATTGCTCTTTTTCATGTGTTGTGCACAATAGCATAAGCCCTACGGCAGTTTGAGATAAACCACATCCAGACATTATTGATGATCCTATGCATTTGTTTCTCTCTTATTTTTCATTATTATTTTAGAAGAACCACAAGGCTTCCAAGAGGATTCTGTCCCGGCTTTGGGAAGGACCAGCCCTGCACCTCTATAATTCATGAATTACTCTGTACCTCTTTTTTATCGCCCAAGATTGTGTCATTAAGCCCAAATAGAAAGTCAACATGTCATATGCTCTGAAACTACAGTTTTGGAATGTCTATGGAAATACTCAATCATCCAGGTCATGGTTGTCTCAAAGGTGCTTTTTCAAAAGGCAACTGGACTATGTCTTTTTAACTTGAGGAAGAGGTTTCTCTTCTCATCCAAGAAGCTTCTTCAGTTCTAATCCCCTCCAGTCAGTGAGAATCAAAAAAGTTTCTTGCATGAGAAGAGAAACCTCTTCCTCAAGGAAGATTCCTCAACATAGTTCAGTTGTCTTTTGGGGAAAAAAAACACCTTGATATACTTTTGGAAGTCCTTTGCCTATAGCTTTCTCTGAACATGTTCCAATTTATGTGAATCTTTCTTAAAATGTGTTGCCCAGTGCCACATGTGTGATTAGATTCACACATCAAGTCATGTTTTATTTAATCATGGCTTATTAAATAAACCGGTTGGCTATTATTTAGTATCATCATTTATTAATTATCTTGCCACCCATCTCACCCCAAGCAGTCTCTGGGCGGCTTCATAATGATCTCCGGAATATTTAAAATATATTACTCACTGAGCTTTGGTTAGCAACTGCTAACATCGTCAGAGTGTAAAAGCCATTAAAGGGATACCTGCCTTTATACAATGTTAATCAACTTTGCCATCGCACACGTGATAGGCCCATCCACCCGCCTCCCACCTGTGATTAGCCCTGGGGAGGAACAGTCCAAGCTGTGTTCGATAAGGGAGGAAGGAATAGAAGCATTGATTAACATGCCTGGTGTAAAAACAACAGCCAACCAATCTGTTTAAAGCAACAAAGCCAACATTCCATACACCCCTATCTACATTTATAGAAAAACGGCAGCCCCAATCACGCTTTGCTCAGACAAGCATGAAGCCAAAGGCACCAGCCTGAAGATGATGAGTGGGACCTCAATGAAACGTTGCCAAGATACTGTCAATCTTACACGGGAAAAGACCCGAATATGCCATCCTCAGGCTGGTGTTTTCGGCTTAAAGTGTGATCAGAGCTGCCGTCTTTCTATAAATTTTGGTGTGTGTGTGAAGTGCTGGCATTGTTTCCATAAGTGGATTGATTGGATGTGTGGCTCTTTTATGATTGGTAGATTGGTGCTGATTGGTGCTGGCTGTGTGTCCGTTGTTGTTTCATGTTGTAATGGCCTGGGTGGTGGGTGGGGCTTGTTTGATGACTAGGGCTGGTTTCCAGATGTCTGGTAGGCGGGAGGTATCATCATGTTTATTCATGTTGTGCGGGTGTTTCTCTATTTCGATAGCTTCCATAATTATTCTCTTGTTGAAGTATTCAGTTTTGGAGATTAACCTGGTTCCTTCAAAATTAATTTCATGTACTGTAGCTTTAAGGTGCTGGAAAAGGGAGGATTTTTTTTTCTTTTTTTCTGACTGATATTAATATATTAATATATATTAATCACATTAAATTTACAATAAAATACAAGCTATGAATAAACATGGGGGGAGGCAGGGGTGGGCTTCAAAAACTTTAGCAAGGGGTTCTCTGCCTGGTTGTTTGGTGTGGCAATGATGGGTCTGACCTAGTCTGCCTCCTGTACCATGGTAGGGGAGGGGCATTTTTGCCCTCCCTGGGCTCCAGAGGCTTTCCTCAAGCCTCCGGGAGGGTGAAAATGGCCTCCACAGACACCAAAAGGCCCTCTGGAGGCCAGAAATGGGCCTGTTTCTGGCCTTCCCAAACTTCTAGTAGGCCTGTTTTTCGCCCTCCCTGAGTCTCAATGCGCACCCTACACTTACCTGCATCCAATACTGGCCACATGGGGACTTCTGGGAGGGCGGGGTGGAGAGGACCACCCAGGAATGGGTATGGGGGGTTCTCCAAACTGCACAGAAGCTTAGCTAGAGGTTCTCCCAAACCCCTGCAAACTCCCAGCACCCCAACCCTGGGAGAAGAAAGCCGAGGTGGAGAAATGGTTAAATGCAGCACTGCAGGCTACTTCAGCTGACTGCAGTTCTGCAGTTCGGCTGTTCAAATCTCGCCAGCTCAGGGTTGACTCAGCCTTCCATCCTTCAGAGGTGGGTAAAATGAGGATGCGGATTGTTGTTGGGGGCAATATGCTGACTCTATAAACCGCTTAGAGAGGGCTGAAAGCCCTATGAAGCGGTATATAAGTCTAACTGCTATTGCTATTGCTATAGAAGGGAAGAGATATTTGACTAACACTCCATTATGTATTTTGTATGCAACCCAAGACAATATTGTCCAGGCAAGCCAAAAGGTTGGAAAGCACTGAGCTAAGCCCATTTGCAAGAAACCACCAATGTATAAACTAAAGTGACCCAAATGGTGATAGGTTTGGAGGGCTGCCAA
>NW_028261385.1:14311136-14328636 GCF_051295495.1 Thamnophis sirtalis | reverse complement strand
CTATCTATCTATCTATCTATCTATCTATCTATCTATCTATCTATAGTTTTTTCAGCAGGCTAAAGAACCTTACGATTGTTGTTGTTAGTTGCAAAGTTGTGACCCTATGGACAACGTTCTCCAGGCCTTCCTGTCCTCTACCATCCCCCAGAGTCCATTTAAGCTCACACTTACTGCTTCTGTGACTCCATCCAGCCACCTCATTCTCTGTCGTCCCCTTCTTCTTTTGTTCTCAATCTTTCCTAGCATTAGGCTCTTCTCCAGTGAGTCCTTCCTTCTCATGAGGTGGCTAAAGTATTTGAGTTTCATCTTCAGGATCTGGCCTTCTAAAGAACAGTCAGGGTTGATGATCTCTTGAACTGACCGGTTTGATCGCCTTGCAGTCCAAGGGACTCGCAAGAGTCTTCTCCAGCATCCTAGTTCAAAGGCCTCAATTCTTTGGCACTCAGCCTTTCTTATGGTCCCACTTTCACAGCTATACATATCCTATGCTATGTATCAGATGTTGGAGAAACCTCATATCTAATATGAATTCCACAGTATACATAAAGTTCTATCTCAAAGCGATTAAGATGTTCAGATTCATTATGGCATCTACCAAATTAATTCTTTGGAGGTTCTGCCAGGGCTCAGTGGCAACTAGCCAGTAAACATTATTAATATAGTGACTGTTTTTGTGATATATCAAAGAAAAACCAGGCCATGAGGAAAATCACCAGTCTACATTCTCATATAAAACAGCAGATCCAGGCAAAATCTAATGCCAAATATTTTGAGGGTATAGGATCTGTTAGTTAAAACAATGATGTTCCCAGAACTCAGAGCTCCAGCAATAAGAGATATTTGCTACATTCAAATGGGGAAAAAAGGTTTTTTGGACAGTATTGAGTTTCAAGGTTTAACAACCGTAGTTTAAAAACTAAAGGTTTCTTATGTCTTTGCCAGCAATTATTCTTGGCATCTTCAGAGGCAAGGTGGATCCTAGGTTTCAACAACACACAATGGGGGGGGAGTGGAACCATGAGGGAGAAAGAAGAGTACATCATTGATGTGGTCTTGATCAGTGGTGGGATTCATTTTTTTTTACTACTGGGTCTGTGGGTGTGGCATTGCTTGGTGGGCGTGGCTTTGTGGGCATGGAAGGGGAAGGATACTGTAAAATCTCCATTCCCTCCTCACTCCAGGGGAAGGTTACTGCAAAATTCCCATTGTCTCCCAATCAACTGGGACTTGGGAGGCAGAGAATAGATGGGGGCAGGGCCAGTCAGAGGTGGTATTTACCAGTTCTCCGAGCTACTCAAAATTTCTGCTACCGGTTCTCTGGTCTTGATTAAAATCTTCTTTGAGGCCCCCTTAAAACTAAGCGCACTTAGTTTTCAATGTGTTTTTTTTTCTGATTGCAGCTATGACATTTCAGAACTCCATAATTCTCATCAAATTCAGGTAAGATCCCCACCAGAATGAGGCCAATCAGTATTCAAAACAGATCCCAGCATATAACCCAGGAAGGGAGAAGCCACAAAAATATTGACAGAGTTCACTGATTCTCTATTATTATCCTTCAGAGCCTTAGAACTTATCTCATTTTCAAAATGTTTCCACAATGTCAAAGTCATTAATCCTATGCAACTATGCTAGTTGGCGATCGATCTCTGAAATTTCATTTCTGCCAAAGAACAGTGACAAAGAACCCAAAGGAAATGGCTGCATGGATTTCCTTGTAACAATTGCATGTAAGTCTGGCTCATTGCCTTTTCATTCATATTCTATTTGTCTCTATTAGACAATCCATTCTCGTTCTATGTCTCCAGTCAGTACAGTACTGTTATTCCTCGTGATCTGGTTAGTTCCATTATTCATTATTACAGCTATAACACAGGGCTCTGAAAAAAGACTAGCGATAGGGGAGTTTCTTAATAAAATTAAATGATTCGAAAACCCTACCGCATTCAGATTCTAAAATTGCAATCGGCAGCAAAATTCATAATGGCATCCCTTCCCATTTCCTTCCTTTCCCAAAGGAGCTTTTTAAAGAGGCAACTGGACTTTCTGGATTTTCACTGAAGATGTTTCGCTTCTCACCCAAGAAACTTCTTGGAAGAGATCTGAGGAAGCTTCTTGGATGAGAAGTGAAACTTCTTCAAAGAAAAAAACAGAAAGTCCAGTTGCCTCTTGAAAAAAGCCCCTTTGGGACAACCATGACCTGGATGACTGAGAATCTCCATAGACATTTCCTTCCTTTAATGTGCTACATTATCAGTTGCCTTACTATCCTACACACAAAATTAACAAAAAAGAAATAGGTTTAGCAAAAGAGTCAGGCAGGATCATCTTTGTTGCTAAGTTTTATCTTTGCAAGGTAAGTAGGTATGTCGTGAAGATTTCTGAACTAGTAGGAGTCTGGTAGCACTATTTCAGACTTTATCTATCTATCTATCTATCTATCTATCTATCTATCTATCTATCTATCTATCTATCTATCTATCTATGGCTGTGTGTGTGTGTGTGTGTGTGTGTGTGTGTGTGTGTTTGTGTGTGTGTGTGTGTTCCAGCACAACTCTGGAAAGCCTCGCGCAATTTCAACCAAACTAGGTACATTGATGACTTAATCTCTGGAAAAATACTGTGGGGGTAAGACACCTCTAATACCCCTCGGGGGGTTGGTTTTTTTTTGTTAAGATGCAGCCTGTTGTGCCTTAAAATTGCTTCTACTGTACTGCCATAAAATGGCTTCTACTGTACAGTGCAGTGGAGTTGCCATGGTAATGGCTTCACAATACTCCACAAGGGGGCTCCCTCTGGTAAGGGGGACAATCCAACATTAGAAATTACGTTTGGTATGGACATTTTCCTCCTATAAATAAATATCTGGGCAACACAGGGTTATCAGCTAGTTTTATTATAAAGGAGTCTGCAACTCCTTTCATGACATACATGTGTGGTTTTTCTATGCTTCTAATGAAGGGATTTATAGTTCATGAAAGACTATGTTTTTAATAAAATTTTCTAGACCAAGAAAGGATTATCAGACTCATTTTGATTTATGGCTGCTCTAGACTAACACAGCTGTCTTTCTATGATGTCTTCCAGCCTGAGAATCTGATACATTAAAAATCCTTCAGGGATATTCTGCATAGCATTACTATTAACATGCAGTTAGAAGTCTTGTAGCTCTCTCCTAACCTATCCAAATAATATAGCATTATACAGAAATATCGAATTCATTGAATTGAATTCTCTTCTGCTTCTTGATCTCTGGAGATTTTCAAACAGGATTGGATCAGTTATGGATTTATATAATTCTGCACTGATCAAGGCTTGGATTAGAGAATCTATGCACGTCCTTTATAATTCATATGAGAAAAAAAAACGGATGTTTTAAATTCATTCTTATTTTATTTATACATTAAATTTGCATGCCACTCATTCGACAAAGTGACTTTGGACAGCTTAAAATTAAAATAATAAATATTGAAGTGTTAGCAACATTAAACTAAAAACACCTGAAGGCCAGGACCATCCAGATGTATCATCTTATTTATTAGTTCACCAGACACCTCCAACTTAGAGCTTCCCCTTCAAGACTCATCCAGCTGAGCCAGGTCTTAACTCCCTTCCTAAAAGCGACCTCCTAGATGACCTCACACTCGTAGATGTAGACCTCGTAGACTAAATGACCTCATCGATGACCCTCACACTGTCAAGGACCTAGAAGTACTCATCTCACATGATCTAAGCCCCAGAGCCCACTGTAACATCATTGCCAAAAAGGCATTAAGAATTATTAACCTAATTTTGTGAAGCTTCTTCTCCAGTAACATTATATTACTAACCAGGGCATACAAAACCTTTGCCTCGAATACAGCTCAGCTCTTGGAATCCACACTGTATATCGGACAGTAATATAATTGAGTGGGTCCAGAGGTATTTCAGGAGAAGAGTCCCCCACTCCTCTACTCACAATAGAATCCCTTATGTCCCCAGACTTGAAATTTGGGGCTTGGACAATCTGGAACTGTGCCACCTGCACAAAATTGTCTGCTACAATGTCCTACCTGTCAACAACTACTTCAGCTTCAACCGCAATAATACACGGGCAAACAATAGATACAAACTCAAGGTAAACTGCTCCAAACTCGATTGTAGAAAATGCGACTTCAGCAACAGAGTGGTCAATGCCTGGAATGCTCTACCTGACTCCATTGTTACATCATCAAACCCCCATAGTTTCAACCTTAAACTGTCTACCGTGGACCTCACCCCATTCCTAAGAGGTCGCTAAGGGGGTGTGCATAAGCACACCAGCGTGCCCTACTGTCCCCAGTTATTTGTACTCATTTCCTTTGTTCATGTCCATGTTCATATTTATACCTGCTATCTTGTACATGTTTGACAAACTAAATAAATAAATCAATAAAGACTGCAAAAAAAAATAAAATAAATAAAATAAAGGCCAAAATGGTGAGGGCAGATCTCACCTCAGGCAGCAAAATGCTCCAAAGAGCATGAGCCACAACAGAAAAAGTTTTCCTCCTAGTTCCTGCCACCTGAAACTTTTTGACTGACTGGGTCCAGGAAATCTGCAATATTTTTAACATGCTCATGGTTGTTCAATTAATCTGGATGAAGGGAACACAGAAGATGTATTATACCCTCAGGCAGGGGTGTCAAACTCAATTTCACTGAGAGCCACACCAGGGTTGCATTTAAATGTAGGGGGCCAGGGTGGGCATGGCCAGCTCGATGCCACTTGTATCGGGGGCACCTGTGGTGGCCACAGCACTCTGCCAGTGAAAACGGGCTCCTGATCTACATTTTTGACCACAGGTTGACCTCCTGCAACCCTCTGCCAACAAAAATGGGAGGTCTGTGTGAAATCCTTCACTGTTTTCAGGGCGTGGCACGACAAAACCGCGCTCGACTAAAGCACGCCCGATTAAACTGCGTCGCTGACGTCATCAACAGGGCAACAACAGCGAGCGCGGAGAAAGAAGGGCGCTTTAAATAGCGCTTTGAAAGCAAGCCGATTCAAGTTAAGGTAAGGGTTAGGTTTAGGTTTAGGTTTAGGTTTAGGGTTAGGGTTAGGGTTAGGTTAAGGGTTAGGGTTAGGTTAAGGGTTAGGGTTAGGTTTAGGGTTAGGTTAAGGGTTAGGATTAGGTTTAGCGTTAGGTTTAGGGTTAGGTTTAGGGTTAGGTTAAGGGTTAGGTTTAGGGTTAGGTTTAGGATTAGGTTTAGGGGGGTTAGGTTTAGGTTTAGGGGTTAATTTTAGGTTTAGCATTTACAGCGTGCTTTTTTCTCCGCGCTGTTGTCGCGCTGTGATGACGTCAGCTACGCGGTTTCGTCGAGCGCTCTTTAGTCGAATGTGGTTTTGTGGTGGAACCTTTTCAGGGCAATGGCATGGGAGAGATCTAAGCACCCTGTGGGCTGGATGCAACCTCAGGGCCTTAAGTTTGACACCCCTGCTCTAAAGTTCCATAGGGAGTTGAAATGATGGTGACTGCAGGTCATCATCATTATTTATCCTTTGTTAATTTAGGACACATGACTTTACTAGATAATACTGTAAATAACCTCTTTATTTTTATTCTTAGATATTTCATTCATTTCATAATAGATGTTTGGTTAATTTCCCAATACACTTTGCCATCAACCCCTTTGCTTTTACTATTTCTAATATTCAGTGCTAAAAATAGCTGCTATTTCTTTCGCCTTAAAATTTAGATCAGTTCAAAATTCTCAGATATCTCCTCTATATGGTCTTGTCAAATCAAAGAAGGGTTCCCATTTTATCTACAATTAAAAAAAAATACAGGGTGGCAACTGTTATTTTCAGCGTCATCTAAAATAAAATTTCAAAATAGTGGGGCATGTTTTAAGGGAAAACTGAATAAACACCAGAGAAATTGCTTTGGTTGTAGAGATCCAAGAGCCGAGGTGGCGCAGTGGTTAAATGCAGAACTGCAGGCTACTTCAGCTGACTGCAGTTCTGCAGTTCGGCTGTTCAAATCTCACTGGCTCAGGGTGAAATGAGGACCCAGACTGTGGGGGGTGATATGCTGACTCTGTAAACCACTTAGAGAGGGCTGAAAGCCCTATGAAGCGGTATATAAGTCTAACTGCTATTGCTATTGCTATCAGGCCATTTGGCACATTCAGATGTTACCAAGTCTAAGAAAAGGGAAAATCTGAAATCCCACAATAAATCTAATCTAAAAAAAAAAAAAAATCTTTTCAACTCACAGTCTTAAGAAATAAAGGTTAATCTGTTATAAATCCCTACTTAGTTGTTTTCCTTCCTTTTGTAAAGTTTAGGATGAGATTTTTTTTCAAGGCAAAAAGCTATAATGGGACATTTCCTTCACAAGACTGTTTATCTTCCCACTGTGCCTTACAGATTATGGGAAGTTTATAAAAACAATAATGCAAATTATAGATAATAAGGTCAGCTAGTGAACCAGAAATGTTTGAGGTTCTTTCTTTAAAAAAAAAACAACTTCATGTTTCCTTTTTTTTCACATTTCCTTTTGTTCCATTGTTGGTCCATTTGTTCTACAATGGGCCATTAGTCTATACAAATATTTAGTTCAAATACTTTGTTTTGGAGCAAGGGAATGGAATTGCTAAATGGAATCAATTTCGCCAAACTAATCAGAAAGCCCATTTGAATCATCAACAGATGCTGCCAGATCACTTCAGATTATTTTGATGTTTCTGTGCATGCAAAAGAAATGCTTTAAAAAAAAAAGAATTCAGAAATGAAATCAAACAAATTTGAAGTCTCAATATATTCGTTCAAATTGAATGAGATATTCTGAATTGAATACCTATCAATTGACTGATCTGCTCAACCCCAATGAATACAGCCCAACAAACAATCTTATTTCAAATAAAATAGCATATAGTGCACAATTTCAGTATGACAGTCTGATTAAATGGAGAGTTATTTAAAAAAAAAGACTTTGGAAAAACTGCCAAGAAGAGCAACTAAGATGATGAAAGGCCTGGAGACTAAAACACATGAAGAACAGTTGCAACAGTGGTGGGATTTAGCCAGCCATGTATTCATTCAGAATCACTTCATGTTTTAGCAGGGGTGGGTTCCTGTCAGTTCTAACCTCTTCTATAGAAGAGGTTCCACAAATCTACAGTGGCGTTTAGAACCAGTTCCAGCTCCCTCCCCCCGCCCATCCACACATTATCAAGATGAAGAGCGAGAGGAGGAATTCTGGGAGTTGAAGTCCACAAGTCTTAAAGCTGTCAAGTTTGAACACCCCTGGGGTTTTTTTTCTAAAGGGTTAGAGGTGCAAGGGTCTTGTAACTTGACAGCTTTAAGACTTGTGTGCTTCAAATGCCAGAGCCAACATTTTGGTTGCTAAGCAAGAGCGTTGTTAAGTGAGTTTCACCACATTTTACAGGTTGGCCATGCCCACCCAGTCACATGACTGTCAAGCCACTCCCACCCAGTCACATGGCTGGCAAGCCACTCCCACAAAGCAGGCCACACCCACAGAAGAGGTTGTAAAAAAAATTGAAACCCACCACTGCGCTTTAGGTACAGCAGCTGCATAATGCTGAGAGAAGTTAGAACTGCTTTAAAGAGCTGTGCATAGATGTTACATGCAGGCCAAAACATCCACAGTTTTGAATCTGAAACATCCCACCGTCCTATTTATCAGTTAATTAGGTGTCATTCAGACAGACCAGTGCTTAAGGACCTAATGCCTTCCATCCTGATCTATCTCTAACATTTATCCGTAGCTCTTCCAAGAACCTTCCAATTGTCTCCTTTTTCCCCCCGTTTTTTATTTATTTATTTTTTAAAAGATATATCAAATCAATGCGTGAACAGTGTGGCACCTGGGTGTCATACATTGTAATACAAATAAAACTAATAAAATTAATCATATTTTTTACATTCAGTCAACTTATGCATTTCTAATAACAATACACTTTTAGATTGGGTTATAGTCCATCATTATTCAATTATCCCATATTATATCTTGTTATTGCTTTTATTATTATAAAGTGCATACACAGATATCCCCCTTCTCTTATTTCTATCACTTATTCTAGCTTTTAGTCATGTCACACTTTATTTTTTTAAAAAAACCATTTTCTGCCTATCCTATCTAACTTCTAATCCTGTCACCTACCTAAAAGAAAAAAAGAAAAGAGAAAGAAAAGGAAATCAGAACAAAAAGGAGGACCATCCATCCATTGTCTCCTGCCCGCTTCAATATTTTAATTGCTGCACTTTAAAAGAGAGAGAAAATTGTCTTCTTAATTTTGACCCCTATCCACTGTATTTCACTTCGACTTCCTAAAAACCTTACCAGGCACAGCACATCAAGTACTTGTAGTGGACAGCAAATGTATGATTTATCTTTGCATGCTACTTTCTGTTATTATAAATTGCGAATAGTTTACAATTAACTGTTACAGATTTTAGTAATATACAGAGTCAGGAAATGCCATATAGTGTATTTGGTCTTGACAGCAGAAATTCAGCAGATTAGTGTATCCCATTCCTAAGGCTAAATCTCGCACAAGATGCTGTGGCAAGACAGTCAACGCCTCTGATATAACTCTTAAAAGTGCATTCAATTACTGGAGACCTCTGGGGAAAAGACTGGACAGAATCAGAGACTCGTATTATGGATGCCAGTTTGATGCTAAGGCATAATGGGAGTTAACCTTAAACTCTAAAATAGCTCCTTATGACATTCACTGTCATCCTTAATATACATTTTGAACTGTTAATATAGAGTTATGTGGGAGAGCAGAGGGAATGTGCCAGAACAGGATTAACCAAGACTTTCCTCTTGAATTCTATTTTAATTGTAGATATCTGAAAGCTTTAACCCAACATTGTGCTTTGACTTTTGTGTCTGTGTGTGTGATAGGGAATCAAAGAGATACAATTACAATACATATAATTCTATGTGAGTTGCACGACTTAAATTTTTGAGAGGTTACATCCAAGCGGGTATTCTACTGGTTCGGGCTGGTTTGTCCGAACCGGTAGCGGAAATCGTGGGTGACCCCGCCCACCCACCCTAGCCTATGGCATCCCATTTAGGTCCCCTTTTTTAAAGCAAAAAGCACATGCGGGGAATAGCAATAGCAGTTAGACTTATATATCGCTATATATATAAGCAGTTAGACTTATATATCGCTTCATAGGGCTTTCACCCCTCTCTAAGCAGTTTACAGAGTCAGCATATTGCCCCCAACAACAATCCGGGTCCTCATTTTACCCACCTCGGAAGGATGGAAGGCTGAGTCAACCCTGAGCCGCTGAGATTTGAACAGCCGAACTGCAGAACTGCAGTCAGCTGAAGTAGCCTGCAGTGCTGCATTTAACCACTGCGCCACCTCGGCTCCTTAATGCCGAGTGAATCTGTGGAGGTGGCATGTGCAAGCGAATTGCACATACACATGCTCACATTTGCGAACCAGTAGGGAAGGGAAGTAAATACCATCCCTGGGCTACATCATTTAATCTACTATTGTTCCTCCATCTGTAAATAGTACAGAACCGTTCGGCGGAATCTGGCGGAATCTCTATTGGAGATCTGAGAGTACAACCCATAACATATATATTAATGCATTTGATACTCTCCAAGCAGGCCTATTTTTTTTCACTAGTCATTTTGTAAGAAGGCAAAATGTTACTGTACGTTTTGGTATTCAGTGACCTTTGGAAGTTGAGTGTTTTGATCAACACAATGCATATTTTAAAGGGATTGGGGATGTGCAAGTCAGCTCTCAAACTGCCACAATCTAATTCGACAAAGGTTGTAAGCCATGAAGAGAAGTAAGACAATATCAGATACATTTTGAAAGGAATTACATGACATTTAACAGCCAGATATCAAATATTAGCCAATGTAAACAGCGAACAAGTGAAAATGCTTTCATTTATTTGAAGAGCCTACGGAGCAGTGGCATTAAAGAATCACAAACATTTTGCTATTCTGCTCCATCTTTCAATTCAGTTACTGTATCACTCATTCAAAGCAAAGGAGGTAAATAAAAAAAATCATTTTTCAATTTTTCTAGAGGCCAGTGACACTTTGCCTGATGAAAGGTATGTATATACTGTATGTACATACAGGTAGTCCTTGATTTACGACCATGATTGGGCACAATTAGCAATTTATGTTGCTAACTGAAACATTTCAGGAAGAAGAGAAGAAAGAGAAGAAAGGGGGAAGGAAGGAGGGAAGGAAGAAGGGAGGGAAGGAAGGAGGGAAGGAAGGTAAGAGAGAAGGAGAGAAGAAAGGAGGGAAGGAAGGAGAGAAGGAGAGAAGAAAGGAGGGAAGGAAGGAGGGAATGTAGGAGAGAAGGAAGGGGGGAAGGAAGGAGGAAAGGAAGAGGGAAAGGAAGGAGAGGAGAGAAAAAAGGAGGGAAGGAAGGAGGGAAGGAAGGAGGGAAGGAGAGAAAGAGAGAAGAAAGGAGGGAGGGAAGGGGGAAGGAGGGAGGGAAGGAAGGAGGGAAGGAAGGAGAGTAGGAGAGAAGAAAGGAGGGAAGGAAAGAGGGAAGGAGGGAAGAAGAAGTAGGATTGTTGTAAGATAAGATGGATTTATGGGATGGTAAGAAAGCAATTTTAAGTATATTGTCAACTGTAGGGGAAAAAGTGTTATAAATACATATTATTAATAACAGTTATGAGATCATATAATTGTGAATGTATATATGAATTTGATAAAATAAAAATTATTTTTAAAAAAAGAAACATTTGTTAAGTGAATTTTGCCCCATTTTACTACTTTTCTTGTGACTGTTTTTTAAGGGAATCACTGCAGTTGAAAAGCTAGTAACACGGTTGTTAAGGGAATCTGGCTTCCCCATTGACTTTGCTTGTCAGAAGGTCTCAAAAGGGGATCACATGACCCCAGGACACTGCAACCGTCAGAAGTATGAATCAGTTGCCAAGCGCCTGAATTCTGGTCATGCGACCATGGGGATGCTGCAACGGTTGTAAGCATGAAAAATGGTCATAAGTTGCTTTTTTTCAGTGCTGTTGTAACTTTGAGCGGTCATTAAATGAACTTCAGTAAGTAGAGGACTATCAGTATATAACTTGCATATTTTATAAATGTACTAGCCGATAACCCAGCGTTGCACGGGTATTTTTTATAAGGGTAAAATGTCTCGACCAAACGTAATTTCTAAGGTTGGATTTTCCATCTAACTAGAGGGAGCTCCCTTGTGAAATACTGTGAAGCCCATGGCAACTCCTCTGCTCTGTACAGTGGAAGCCATTTTACGGCAGTGCAGTAGAAGCCATTTAAGGCACAACAGGCTGTGAGGTCCTACTCACCACCTATAAAGCGCTCCATGGTAGTGGATCTGGCTATTTGAGAGACCGCCTTCTGCCAATTACCTCCCTGCGTCCCATCAGATCGCATAGAGTTGGCCTCCTCCGTATTCCATCCGCCAGTCAGTGCCGACTGGCGACTACTCGGAGGAGAGCCTTCTCTGTTGCGGCTCCGACACTATGGAACAATCTCCCCGTGGAGATTCGTACCCTCACCACCGTCCAGGCCTTCCGCACAGCCCTCAAGAACTGGCTAACCCGTCAGGCCTGGGGATAATCTTATTTCGCCCCTCCCGAATGCTGAGTGAATGTTGAGTTTTATTGTCTAATTTACTTTGTGCACATTTCTTTTTTTGTATTGTCCTACACTCCCCTTCCTTTTTGATTGTAAGCCGCCCTGAGTCCCCTCAGGGAAAAGGGCGGCCTATAAATAAAAAATAAAAAAATAAAAAAATAAAAATCATAACAGAACCCTCCCCCAAGGGATGTTAGGGGTGTCCTACCCCCACAGTAGTTTTTCCAGAGAGTAAGTCATCTGTGCACCAAGTTTGGTTAAAATTGCTCGAAGGCGTTGCAGAGTTATGCTGGAACATACCCATATACACACACACATACATATATATGATTGTTTTTTATACACATACCAACAAATCAGGGGTGGGTTTCAGCCGGCATTACTGCCAGTTTGTTCTGTCCATGTGGAAAACTTAAAAAAATGCTGCCTGTTCTACAACCCAGGCCAGCAATACCACTACGGGTTCGGCCGAAACGGGCCGAACTGGTAGAAACCCACCTCTGCTACAAATATATACACACATATACTCGCATACTTTCTCTCTGGAAAAGTGCAGTGCTAGACACAACTGAGATACTCCGCAGAACCCTCAAATTCCTAGGAAGTAAGGCACATCGCACCGATATGGGTGAGAAGGAAAAAAAAAACCAGGCTTTCCTCTACTTTGGGATGAAGTCTTAGCAGATAGATGTCTATGTAGATTCTCAGTCTTCCAGGTCATGGATGTCCTGTAATGGCAAAATCAGGGTCTGCCTTTCTACTTACGTAAGAATATGAGACGACACCTTTCCAGAGGAGAGGGGTTTTTATTATTATTGAATGCATTCAAGAGACCAGTAGATTTTCGCCTAACTGATCTAATTTAGGTACATTTGACAGAGTTTTTATACCTTTGAAATGGTTATTACAAATCATATAGACGTCATATAGGCGTGCACTTGTCCAGGTCATAACTTCTCACCTAAGTCAGCACAAGGTTATTTCGGGTAGATTACAAATATTTAAGGAAAATTACAATACATGATTCCCAAACCACAATAGGGAAGTAAAGTGAAACTAATAGAGAAGTGAATCTTGTTTACTCATGCAGAAAGAGGAAAAGTCAGAACGCCATTCAGATATATTGCTAAAAATATGGCTAACCTGTAGCTTGTTTACAAGTTGAACTCTGGTTATCATAAACTGTGCTCTATGACTAAGGTAATGTGGTTAGCTGCCCACCCAGTCTTCCTACTTGCAAAAACTATTCTATGTTTCCTGTTTCTAAACAGAAAGAAATAGGTTCCTTATTTCTTTTCTTTAGGTGAAGGAGCATAAGCAGAGTTTCAATTTTTAAGCTTTTGAGTTAGAATAAAGACAAGTAGCCTGAGTAAGTATTGATTAAGTATTGAGGGGTTCAATGGTGGACCCCATGCTGTTTCAGTCCCAAAGATGCTCTTTCAAATGGTGCTCTTCGTTTTCCTTGAAAATGTTTCGCTTCTAATCCAAGAAGCTGCTTCAGTTTTTATGAAGAACCTCAGTTTATCTGAAGAACTGAAGAAGCTCCTTGGATGAGAAGCAAAACGTCTTCAAGAAAAAGCAAAGAAAATCCAGTTGCTTTTGAATAAACCTCTTTGAATCTTACCAGATAGTTACATTTGGGGGATGTTTTAACGAGTCGCACAATTACACAACTATAGCTTAGAAAATAATAATTCTCAACAGTTATTTTTTCTTTCTTTCTCCCCTCCCCTTCATTCTAGCTTAATTGATGAGATGAAAATAGATTTTTTTAAATGCTATTGAAAAAAGATGGCATATGCTATAATTTAAGAAATGTTTCTTCTTCGTAGCTAGACAGCTTTTTTTTTTTTTTTTTAGTTTTCTCTTTTTCCTTCTCTTGCCAAAGTGTGAAAATCCCCTATGCAAATTTGTAAAGCAGATCAAAATGCTTCTGGCTTCGTTCCCTTGCAAAACAAGGGAAATGTACCCTATATTCACCTTGAATTTCCTTTCAGAGGCCTTCTGCTCATGGGGGGGGGGAGAGAAATATCTGCATCCTTCACCTGAGGCATTTCACAGATCTTAATGAGGTTTCTTACTTTTCCTGTACAACCCAGACATGTTCCACCCCAAGGAAACACAACAAATCAAAATAAAAACAACTCCAAATTAGAACTGACTTTCTTGCTCAGATCCCCATTTGGCATTACTGGAGTTATTATGGAATGAGAAGATGGCCTCCAAAATACATAATGATATACTGCATATTCCTGAAGGTCAACATCGCAGCATAATTGTATACAACATTGTTATTTTACTTCCCCCCCTATGGATATCAAGTTGGTGTCTTCTGTTGTCCTCACAGCAGCACTGATTCATAAATTAGATGGGGGAAGTCTTGGTTCAGCAACTGTTTTTCATATTTTGACCTGGGTGCTCTTGTTTTTAAATCCAGCATTCTAACAACCCCTTTTTAATGTGGGCTGAAACCTAACTTTCTGTGCAAAATTGGGACAAAATATTTTTTCCCCTTTGATTACATTGGAAATGTATCACATCTGTCCTCAGGGGGAAAAAGTGTTTCAGAGCAGAGATTTATTTATGCATTTCAGAATAGAATAGAATAGAATAGGATAGGATAGTTGGAAGGGACCCTGGAGGTCTTCTAGTCCAACCCCCTGCCTAGACAGGAAGCCCTAGAGTATTACAGACAAATGATTTTCCAACTTCTTAAAAATTTCCAGTGTTGGAGCATTCACAAGTTCTGGAGGCAAGTTGTTCCACTGATTGATTGTTCTCACTGTCAGGAAATTTCTCCTTAGTTCTAAGTTGCTTCTTTCCTTGATTAGTTTCCACCCATTGTTTCTTGTCCTGCCCTCAGGTGCTTTGGAGAATAGCTTGACTCCCTCTTCTTTGTGGCAGCCCCTGAGATATTGGAACAGTGCTATCATGTCTCCTCTGGTCCTTCTTTTCATTGAACTAGACACACCCAGTCCCTACAACCCTTCTTCATATGTTTTAGCCTCAGATTTTTGTCTCTTTCAGATTTTTGTCTCTTTCGATGTTTCAACATGCTGGGAGGTTTCACTTGTTTACACACAATGACAGATAGGAAGTTGTTGAAATGCAAATACAGTTGTCCAGAAGAAACCACAGTGACATCATATCACATGCCTTTCACATTTCCACTGCTGGTATCCATAAATGCAAACCAAAGCATTATTATACAATCTGCCAAATTGATAATCGACACACGGGTGCCTTTCACACATTCCCCATTTAAATCTACTATTATTTCAGTATAGGGCTGCTAAGGCATTCTTACTGTGTGATGCAAATGATGTATTGCATAAAAATGAAGGAATGGTGTTAGCAATGTTCTAAGCAACAACAGAAGTGGTCAAATTAGTGACTTGGATGAAAATAGTGTTGCGGCTTTATGACACAATCCTCATTTCAATTTTAAATCCTTTGGGCAGGGATGTGATTCAGCCAGTTCAGACCGGTTCAGGTAAACTGGTACCTTCAACCATCAGCTGACAGAGAACCAGTTTGCTCCGATGATCAGGTGGGCCCGCTTGCCCGCTATACTGACCTATATTCCCTTTTCTGAAGCCCAGCTGATAGGTGTCGCAGAGGGGATTGGCACACCTCAGCTATTGTGCACCAGGGCTGCAGTAGAAGGTAAGTTTTTAAATGCACTGCGTGTGCACACAGCATGCATCTGGTGTGTGCACGAAGCACATGCTCCGTGAACTGGTTGTTACACCAGTTGGAGCCCTCCACTGCTTTTGGGGTATCTCACAAACCTCCAAAAGAAGCAGAGCTTCTGGTGCAAAGCAACTGGGCGAAAACTTGAGGGATTTGATTTTAAATATACAGTATCTCTATCTCCACCATCTCTATTGCTATCACTATCTTTCTCTCAATCTCATCCTTCATATAGCAGTATTGTGAATTCTATCAAAAGCAATCAGTGCTGGCTCCTGAGGTTACAAAGGCACTAACAAGATAGTGACGATGAAGTCCTTGTTGCTCTCTGAGCTTGGTTGTTTGCTTTCAGACATTTCATTACCTAGGTAACACCTTCAGCGCACTGATCACCAATGCACTGATAATGTTACCTAGATGGGTAATGAAAGATTCGTGTGCAAGCAACCAAGCACAGAGAACATCACAAACTCCACAGTTCAACCCCGAGCTAAATGTGTTCTCTGACAGTGAAAACAATTAATCAGTGGAACAACTTGCCTCCAGAAGTTGTGAATGCTCCAACACTGGAAGTTTCAAAGAAGATGTTGGATAACTATTTGTTTGACGTGATGTAGGGTTTCCTGCCTAAGCAGGGGGTTGGACTAGAAGACCTCCAAGGTCCCTTCCAACTCTGTTATTCTATATATGAAATGACTGAGAATTTTGTTATTCTATTCTATTGTGTTCTGTTCTATTTTCTATTCTATTGTGTTCTGTTCTATTTTCTATTCTATTCTGTTCTATTCTATACTATTCTACCCTACCCTACCCTACCCTACTCTATTCTATTCTATTGAAATAGTGAAAGTGTTAATTACAATTCAAGATAGCCACAAAATTTAACAATTTATGCCTGGGAACCGTTTAACATTAAACACACAAAATCAAGGGGCGCTTTTTTTTGGGGGGGGGGGACAATGGTCTACTTTAAATAAAAACTTAACTACAGATTGCTACGCCTATAAATGCCCCATGTGTAGGAGATATATGATCTAATTTTATCCGTCTCTCATTAAATATTTTTGCAGGCCTATAAATTATCCCAATCAGTAAGATTAATCTTATCAATCACATTGACTATAATGCCCTACTGTATTGCTGCTAATTAACTGTAATGGTGATGTAACGTAGTAAAAGAATAGATTGTGTAACTCTATAAATAGGGGAAGTTATCTCTTTAAATCTTCGGTTTCATGGCCGCTAAGACTTGGCCTGTCAATAAATCAATTTTTGCTTTAATGGAAGTGTGTCTTGGTCTCCATGGAACAGAAGTTGCCTTCAGAAGTTGTGGGAGCTTCATCACTGGAAGCTTTCAAGAAGAGACTCAACTGCCATCTGTCAGAAATGGTGTAGTGTCTGCTTGGATGGGTTTTTTTTTTTTTTTGGAGTAGATGACCTACAACGTCCCTTCCAACTCTTTGAAACATATATCAATACAGAACAGAGGATCTTTGCACATACTCCCTCCTGTTCTAAAACATTTCTTTCAAAGGATTTGCACATGATTTTGAGGAATTGGGTTACTACATTAAATAGTTCACAATATATCCAGATATATTGTGAGCCAGATAATGTGGCATTAACAAGAATCAGCGTATAACCTGATGACCCCCAAAGAAACATCAAGCACATTTATTTTGTGTCAGAAAATGATCAAATAAGGACTAGAGCCTTATAATGCTTTATTCATTTTTTCTTCTTAGCCATTATATTTTACAGTTGTCACAAAAAAAGGCCATCAGGCTACTCAGAATTGTTGCAAAGCATATCAATTGAGCTAAAATGACCGTATCAATATTAGTACATCTAACATCAGTATTGGAATACGGAATAACAGAATAATAGAGTTGGAAGGGACCTTGGAGGTCTTCTAGTCCAACCCACCTGCTCAGGCAGGAAACTCTGTGTCATATCAGGGACAGGTAGTCCTCGACTTAGGACCACAATTGAGCCCAAAATTTCTGTTGCTAAGTAAGACATTTGTTAAGGGAGTTTTGCCCCGTTTTAAAATCTTTCTTGCCACATTTGTTAAGTGAATCATGGCAGCTGTTAAAGTTAGGAAGACCGTTGTTAAGTGAATCTGGATTCTCTATTGACTCTATTCTAAATAGCACCCAAAAGTAAATCAGAATCCAAGGCAAAGTATT
>NW_028261385.1:13761136-13818636 GCF_051295495.1 Thamnophis sirtalis | reverse complement strand
TAGATGATGGATGGAGTGAGAGAAAGAGAAAGAAATGATAGATAGATAGTGGATGATAGATCAATGATGGATGGATGGATGGATAGAGAGATAGAGAGATAGAACTCTAATCCAGGGGTGTCAAACTCAGTTTCATTGAGGGTTGCATCAGGGTTATGTTTGACCTTGGGGTGGGGGTGGTGGTATGACCATCTTGATGTCACTTGTGTCACGGGTGCCTATGGTGGCCCAAGCACTGTGCCAGCAAAAAAAAACAGGTTTGTGAGCTCCTTTTTCAGCTGCGACAGCCTCCTGCAACCCTCTATCAGCAAAAATGGACCTTTTTTTTTACTGGCACAGGCACCACGGGCGGGTCCTTTGCTTTTTCCAGGGTGGCCCCATGGGCCAGATCTGAGCACCCCACAGATCGCATCCAGCCTGCAGGCCTTGAGTTTGACATTCCTGCTGTAATCAATTAAGGCTGGAATGAAAACGTATCATTCATTTTTGTTGGGCTTGACTCTTCGCAATCCCATGGATCATAGAACATCAGTACCCCGCAGTGCTCCATTGTCTCCTAGACTTTGCTTAAATCATGTTCATTATATCAATGACATCTCATCCCCTGCCATCCCCTTCTCCTTTTGCCTTCCATTTTTCCCAACATCAGGGCCTTTTCGAGTGAATCCTTTCTTTGAATTCGGTGACCAAAGTATTTGAGCTTCAACTTCAATATCTGTTCTTCCAAAGAACAGTCAGAATTTATTTCCTTTAGGATTTACTGGTTTGACATCCTTGCAGTCCAAGAGACTCTTAAGAGTCTTCCCCAACACTACGATTTGAAAACATCAGTTGTTTAGCACTCAATCTTTCTTATAATCCAATTCTCACAGCCATACATTACTACTGGGGGGCATAGTTTTGAGTACATTTTAATACTGGTTTGCTGTTTTTTTTAAATATAAGACAAAATAATGTTGCTTGCTCCAATCCCTGAAATATGCAGCAAATGCATACAAATAAAAGTGGACAAAAACATGCATACTCAGCAGGGGTGTGATTCAGCCGGTTTGAACTGGTTTGGGTGAACTGGATGTTAATTTTAATATGGCTTGCTGAACCAGTAATTACAAGAACTGGCTGACCCCACCCACTCTGTCTTTCCCCTCCCAGGAGTCTCCAGGCAGCCCATTCATCATGCCAGGTAAGTGTGGGGCCCACATGGAGGCTCTGGGAGGGCGAAAAACGGGCCTACCAGAGGTCCCGAAAATCCAGAAAGAGACCCATTTCTGGCCTCCGGAGCCCTGGAGAGACCATTTTCGCCTTCCCAGATGCTTGAGGAAAGCCTCCAGAGCCTGGGGAGGGCAAAAATGCTCCCCACGCTGTGGTGCAGGAAGCCAACTAGGCCATGCCCCCATGGCCACACCCACCCAGTGACCGGGCAGAGAACTAGTTGCAAAAAGTTTTCAGTCCCACCCCTGATACTCAGCATAATGAGAGCTGGAATTGAGCACATCTAGAGGGAACAATTTGAATGGCTTGAATTCTCTTGGAGGGAGCCCTTATATTAGAAAGCCATGGAAACTAACTAGATGACAATTGGGGCCCTTACAGCTTGAAATTCATTCCTCAGCGAGTATTCCGTGACGCCATATCTACCTCCATACTGGAAAATTAATGAAAACCTCTTTCACAGAGTTGAATTGGCTTTGTGATTCCTCCAGAACAGATTCTTCCTGGCTGGCTGTGAAATTTTGGGAGTTGAAATCCACACATCTTAAAGTTGCCAAGTTTGAAGACTTCTGCTCTATAAGAATTCACTTCCATTTTAGTTGAAACATTATTTTAAAGAAAAAAATTGGAAGTAAATTCCCATGTCTTTTCAATGATCTATCTATCTATCTATCTATCTATCTATCTATCTATCTATCTATCTATCTATCTATCTATCTATCTATCTATCTATACACACACACACACAACACACACAACAAACACACACACACACACACACACACACACACACACACACACACACACACACACACACACACACACACACACACACACACACACACACACACACACATATATATATATATATATATATATATATATATATATATATATATATATATATATCACACAGAATGATTCAAATGATGGTGAATAGATTTGTGGAAATTCGGCTGGCTTCATTTAGTATCATTTACATGTAAGGTATAATTTTAATCTTACAAGTCAAATTTCATCCTAACAGTGAATGGGCTTATTTCTTGAGGTTTTATTTTGGAAAGTTTCAAAAAAACGAAGGAAGTTCAAAATGCCAAATGAAGAATACAAATGATCATTTTTTTTATAGCTAGCCTTTCCCGTGTGGAAGAGTGCAACTTCATTCTCTAATTAAAATAATGTTTCTTTTAAAGCATATAATTAAAATAGATTCTTCCTTTGAAAATTCAATTGAATTGAATTCTTCCATTTAGGCAATTCAACGGAATCATTTGAAATGCAAACTATAGCACATTGCTTCAAATTAGCCTGGTAGCTCTTTTTAAATCATTTGCTTCATGAAGCAGGGTGAAATGCTACCAGTTCAGATCAGTTTGCCTGAACCGGTAGTAAAAAATGCTACCGGTTCGCCCAAAGTGGTAGTAAAAAAGAATGCTACCGGTTTGGGCGAACTGGTAGTTCCAAGGATCAGCTGTGCAACAATCAGCTGTGCCACATGATTTCTAAATCGTGTAGCACAGCTGATCCTTGGAACTACCATGAAGCAAACAGGTAGCAAACTTCAGAGCATTTCACCCCTGTCATGAAGCTTCTTCATAATAGTGGTAGAGACCCTCTTATCATCTTCCCTTTTTTTTTTTTTTTGGCAGAATTTCTATATTTTCCTTGGGAAAATGGAATTAAAATTTATCTCAAGGATAAATTTTAAGTAAAAGTATTGTTGTAGTTAATAGGTGTTTGAATATTTCTTCCCCCCACAGGATGTGACAAAAGAAACTATTGGGACTGTACAAAAGCCTTGATTTTGTTTTTTGTTTTCTCAAATGTACACATTACATTTCAGAGCTTTCCAAGTTGCCTTAAATTTCAGAATGGCGAATCAATGCGTCACCAGATGTTCTGATATTCCAATTCCTCTCAGCCTCCAGCCGACAGATGGGAATGTTGAGATGCAAAGACATATTTAAGGTTGAGCACAGTTTGGTTCCTGTGTCAATTTGACTAATTATAAAATTCTTTTATATTCTGGCAGGATTCCTACAAGTCCTTGACATTTGGTTTCTTGTTCTTAGAATTTATATCTTTAGCACTGCCAACAGTCAACTTGTTCCAGTAGACAAAATTGAATGAGTGAGTGAGTGAATGAATGATGAATGAATGAATGAATGGGATTCTCAGCCATAGTCTCCAACAGGATTGGTCTGAAAATAAAAAGTACTTCAGAGCATGGCAGTCGTGTTTGCAATATTTGAGATTAAGAGCCGAGGTGGTGCAGTGGTTAAATGCAGCACTGCAGGCTACGTCAGTTGACTGCAGTTCTGCAGTTCGGCTGTTCAAATCTCACCGGCTCAGGGTTGACTCAGCCTTCCATCCTTCCAAGATGGGTAAAATGAGGACCCGGATTGTTGTTGGGGGCAATATGCTGACTCTGTAAACCGCTTAGAGAGGGCTGAAAGCCATATGAAGCGGTATATAAGTCTAACTGCTATTGCTATTGCTATTGCTATTCACAACTCCATACAGATGACATCTGACCACAATCGGGACCGGAATATTCATTGCTAAGCAGGAAGTGAGTCCTGCTCAATTTTACAACTTTTTTTTTTTTTTTTTGCCATAGTTGTTAAGCAAATCACACTGGTAGTTAAGTGACTCTCATGGTTATTAAGGAATCTGTTGACTTGAAGCCATAAGACCATTACATATTAGATTAGCAATTCCCAATCTTTTTGAAAGCAGGGACTGGTTTCGTGTAAAATGATTTTGGTTTTGTGTAAAATGGGGTTGGGGGGTGGGGATGGTTTCATGTGCTACTTAGTTCCTGTGCATATGCAGATGAAACTTTGCTACCTTGCATGGCCCAGTTTCTACCAGTCACAGACTGGCAGCCTGTGGGTTGCGGCCCCCAATATTTTAGGGGGTTCATTTATGCCTGTTTTAGGAGCAAACTGCTCAACCTCTTAACTACACACAGCTCTGAAGAGAAGAATAATTGGAGATGTGATTCTCTCGACGCTACATATTTTCATATATGGTGGACTTGCAAAAAGGTTAAGGCATTTTGGATAAAATATGGTGGATTATGCAAAATGTTCTTTAAAAAAGATAAAGTTTAACCCTCAGTTATTTTTGTTAGGTATGATTACTGATTGTACAGCTGTAGAGATTAATTTGATTTTGCACTTAATAATTGCAGCTAGATTGTTGGTGGTGCAATACTGGAAGAAGGAAGATTTGCCTACAATTCAAGAATGGACATTGAAAGTCACAAATTTAGCCGAGATGGCTAAAATATCTGCATATCTTAAGGACTACTCAAACGAGAGATATAAACGAGACTGGAAAAAATGGATCGATTATATACAAAATAAATATGGGACTAAGAAATTCCATATAGCTTATGATTAAGATCAGGAATGATATAAATTGTTTAAAGTTAGCCTAGCAAGGAGGAGGTAAGTTCAATCTAAAGATGTTATCAATTTTCTATTCTTTTTTAAAATATATTTTAGACTCTTTTTGTTAAAGATTTATACCGTGTATGGGTTCTGGGAAGTCGGGGGAGGGAAGGCTGGGGGGGGTTGGGGGGGAGGGGGGAGGGAGGGATGTATATTAGGCTTGACGAGGAGTGTTAGATTTTAAAGTAATATGATTGCACATGTATACTGTCTTCTCTTATTTTTTCTTTAAAACTAAGATATGTTAAGTATATTGATATGGAAGCATAAATACCATCAACATAGAGTGGAGTTTGCTCAGAAGCTGAAATACACCAAGTGAATGAGAGGAAGAGTGGGAAACAGAGGAGAGAAGAAAGATAGGAAGAGAGGGATAGGAGAGAGGGTAAGGGGGGAAGATGAGGAGGATGAGGAGGAGTGGAATGAAGAGAGAGGAGAAGGAGAAAGGAAGGGGAAGTAGAGTAGAAAAGGATGATGGAGGGAAGAAAGGAGGTAGGAGAGAGGCAGAAGAAAGAGGTGTATGGAGAGCAGAAGAGCTAATAATGGGTTTTTATCTTTCTGGGCGTTGATGGCAAGAGGAACTGATATAATTACTACTTAATACAATAGGATATTGGCTATGTAATAGTATACCTGTGATTATATGTTATGAAAATGGAAAATAAAAAAGTATGTTTAAAAAAATAATAATCATTATTAGCATGGAAGTCCCACTTTAGTGAGGGGCTTTTAACCCTCTGTCCCTTAGGATAATTCTCCTGATTTCCCATTTGCATTGTCCAAATATAAAATCACTAAAGCAACAGTTCTTTTTTGGAAAGTGCAACCTTGTGTACACATTGGAATCACAGTGATGGAAGGCAAATTCACCAGGTGTTCTCTCCATGCAGGCAGTCCAGTTCAATCTGGCTTCACACCCGAGAAATTGGTAAGCCAGAACAACCTGCAGTACAGGCAAACACTATGCAGCTAAAAACATGCCATTTGATGGAGCATTTGCTTTTCGCCTCCAAGAAACCAATGATTTTCGTCCTCAGCTTGCAATAATTTAAAATGGAAATCCTGCACTATCATATACGTATAACAGGGAAGACCTGATGCAGATTCCTACTTCAATGGACCAGGCGTCTTTCTAGAGCAGGGGTGTCAAACTTGATTTCAATGAGGGCCGCATCAGGATTGTGTTCGGCCTCAGGGGGCCAGGGTGGGCGTGGCCAGCTCAACATCACTCATTTTCAGCTGTGATGGTCTCCTGCAGCCCTCTGCCAGTGAAAACACAGCCCAGGGGCATGCATGACAGAGGTGGATTTCTACCGGTTCGGCCCGGTCCGGCCGAAATGTTAGTAGCAATAGCAATAGCAGTTAGACTTATATACCGCTTCATAGGGCTTTCAGCCCTCTCTAAGCGGTTTACAGAGTCAGCATATTGCCCCCACAGTCTGGGTCCTCATTTCACCCACCTCGGAAGGATGGACGGCTGAGTCAACCTTGAGCCGGTGAGATTAGAACCGCTGAACTGCAGATAACAGTCAGTTGAAGTGGCCTGCAGTACTGCACCCTAACCACTGCGCCACCTCGGCTCTCTCGGTTAGTGGTATGGTGGCCTGGGTCACTGGAACTGGTAGCAACTGCCATGCCCCCGAACCGGTTTCCCGGTCGCCGTCGTCGCCACCATCTTGCTTTTTAGTTCTGTGCATGCGCAGAGCAATTTTAATTCAATTGTGAATGCATGCAGCGCACTGCGCACATCCACTGCACTGTGGGTGCAAAGTGCTTGCACAAGCAAACTGACAGTAAAGCCGTCCAGAACCCACCCCTGATGCATGAGCTCTGTTTTCTCTATCAGAGGGCTGCAGGAGGCCATTGCGGCCAAAAATGGAGCCTGGAAGATCCACATGCAGCCCTTCCGAGCTCCATTTTCGCTGGCAAAGGCACTGCGGCCGGTCCTAAGCATCCTGTGGACCAGGGGTGGGTTTCTCACCCCGTTCCAACCGGTTCAGTTGGAACGGGGCCGGCGGCGTCCTCGTGCATGCACTCAGTGCACATATGTGTACTAGCTCCTGTGTGATGCTCCAGCTGCTCCTGTAGGATTGTGCAGGTGCTGTATGTGTTCTGCGCATGCGTGGAAGCGCAGAACTCATCAAAACCGGGTAAGAAACGCGGGCGGGCGGGTGGATCCTTTGGCGTTCCCGGAAGTTACTTACTTCCGGGTTCGCCGACCAACCGGTTCGCGGGGACCGCCGCGAACCGCCTGAAACCCACCCCTGCTGTGGACCAGATGCGGCCCGTGGGCCTTGAGTTTAACACCCCTGCTCTAGAGCCTCGATGCCTTTTTAATATTGTGGCAACCACAACTGGATGCAGTATTCCAAGTATGATATTGCCAAGGCATTATAAAGTGGCATTAAAATTTTAGGAAAGAGGCTGTTTCAATGGAAGAATAGAATTCCTGGGCACCAGACTCCCCGACGGCTTTATCTCTTTGGGGACAGGATCCTTCATTTCCTTTCACACCTGATCACACCCAAAGGATAGATTCCATCCAAAGCATCTGGTGACAGAGATACCTGAGCCTAGTGCTATATGTGACTTGAATTGCATCTGGCAGGACAGATTATATTATAGGGAGTCTTCGGCTTACGACTGTAATGGAGCCTGGCATTATGGTTGTAAGTCACGCCGATTGTTAAACAGGCCATCTGTCAGAGTTTTGGCAGTGTGACTATTATTATGAGATAAACCCGGGAGTAAAACACAGCACACAGAGCTCTAGACACTTAATAGTAGTTTATATACAAATATATACAGATATATACATGAAGCTAAATCCCTTATCACTCAGCTACTGACACAAGGAGAGAATGAGATACACGACAAGGCAGAGGGAAACGCCCTCTAATGGCTACCTATATATAGACACCTCATTGCATCAGCCTGATATTGCATTAGCTTACAGCTTACAGCCTTACACCAGCTGGCAGCTATTAAATCCTCAGTACCTGATGCCATTGTATGACTCAGTGGTGGGTTTCAAAAATTGTTCGAACCTACTCTGTGGGTGTGGCCTCTTTTGTGGGAGTGGCTTGCCGCCCATGGTGACCAGATGGGAGTGGCTTGCCATCCATGTGACCGGATATGAAGATGCCAACGACACTTGTCAGAACCACTTTAAATTACCTCACACACAGCACTGGCATGCATAAGAATATGATGTAAAGTTGTTTTTTAAAAGGCATCTTTGGTTTGCGTTAAAACAACTTCAACACACGCAATGTTCTGATTGCACCACAAACGCAATAGTCATCCTTACCTTCCACAGAGGCCCTGAGTTTTATAAATATGAGCATGATAGTGTAGAATAATCATATCCAAGGACAAGTGGTGGGTTTCAAAAAAATTTGGAACCTCTTCTGTAGGTGTGGCCTGCTTTCCGGGTCCACTGGTGGAACCTCTTCTAACCGGTTCGGTAGATTTTGATGAACCAGTTCTACTGAATAGGTGCGAATTGGTAGGAACCCACCTCTGGTATGACTGCACCCAATTTTATCATCTTTTTTGACAGTCATAGACACGTAGCAGGCAAGGCAGCAGTCATAAAGCAAAGCCACTATTCACAATGGGTGTTTTTTTTGGGGGGGGGGGGCTGGAACCCAAAAGTAAAGAGCAGTTTCCAGCAAAAAAAAAAAAAAAAACTTATAAATCATGATCACAAGATTCTGCAAACAGTCATAAATGTGGGCCAGCGTTGAGTGGGCCCAAAATATGATCATTTTGAGCCGAGGTGGCGCAGTGGTTAAATGCAGCACTGCAGGCTACTTCGGCTGACTGCAGTTCTGCAGTTCAGCTGTTCAAATCTCACCGGCTCAGGGTTGACTCAGCCTTCCATCCTTCTGAGGTGGGAAAAATGAGGACCCGGATTGTTGTTGGGGGCAATATGCTGACTCTGTAAACCGCTTAGAGAGGGCTGAAAGCCTTATGAAGCTGTATAGAAGTCTAACTGCTATTGCTATTGCTATATGACCATTGGTCAGAGACAGCCATTCAAACCCAGTTAGTCAGTACCTTTTGGGAGGTCTGTCGTAACTTAAAATGGTTGCTAAGTGACTGGTCATAAGTCAAGGTCTACTTGTAAAAGAGTTGTGTCTTCTCCCTCCCTCCTTCTCTCTGTCTCTCTTTCCTAGTGAGGGTGAATAAGTTTCCAGCATTGATAAAACATACCATATTCATTCTGGGCTTAGAAGAGAGATGCTTTCTGCATTCCAAACATTCAAACTCTATTATAATAGCTGAAAAGAACTGTTATCATCATCCCTAAAATTGTTTAACTTAAAAATAATTCTTCTAAAAGCCACAGCTTAATCCTTCCTAATTTCTTCTTTTATATCCTCCAAATGAAACATTTGGCTTCTATTGAAATGTTCTTCTTAACCACAGGAGTTTAAAGCATGTCCCTTTATCAAACAGAATTTGTCATTTACAAGATCAAATACAAGGTATTTAGCCAAATTTTACTGGAAGCATTGAAACACGTATTTAATTAAAAACTGGCTTTCATGTTAGAAGACTCCAGTCCAAATTGCCAAAGGCAATTTTTATTAAACCCATATTTTGAAATGAGGGACAACTATGGTAAATTGCCTGTAAGTCTTTTTCTTCTTCCTCTTCCTCCTCTGTATGAAAATATAAAGTTTCTAGTAGGTATTACATGGTATCTATATTGAGAGGGCTGTAAAACACTGTGAGGCTGTACTATAAGTTTAAGTGCTATTGCTGTTGCTATATTGAGGGAATTAGGTATATATTTGGTTGGCTGGCTTTATACAATACAGGTAGTACTCGACACAAACATTCATTTAATAGGAATAAGATAAAAGTAAAGGTTCCACTTGCACATATGTGCTAGTTGTTCCCGACTCCAGGGGGCGGTGCTCATCTCCGTTTCAAAGCCGAAGAGCCAGAGCTGTCCGAAGACGTCTCCGTGGTCATGTGGCTGGCATGACTAAATGCCGAAGGTGCACGGAACGCTGTTACCTTCCCACCAAAGTTGGTTCCTATTTTTTCTACTTGCTGTTTTACATGCTTTCGAACTGCTAGGTTGGCAGAAGCTGGGACCAGTTACTGGGGCTCACTCCGTTACACAGCACAAAGGATTCAAACCGTCAAACTGCTGACCTTCTGATCGACAAGGTCAGCATCTTAGCCACTGAGCCACCATGTCCCTCCTTAATAGCAATAGCACTTAGACTTATATACCGCTTTACAGCCCTCTCTAAGCGGTTTACAGAGTCAGCCTATTGCCCCCACCAATTTGGGTCCTCATTTGACCCACCTCGGAATGATGGAAGGATGAGTCAATATTGAGCCTGGTGAGATTTGATCTGCCAAATTGCAGGCAGCCAGCAGGCAGCAGAAGTAGCCTGCAGTACTTCACTCTAACCACTGCGCCACCGTGGCTCTTAATGAATGTTTGAAGTTATAATGGCACTGAAAAAAGTGACTTATGACCATTTTTCACACTTTAGAGCATTATAGGATCCCTATAGACACATGATCAAAATTTAAACGCTTGCCAACTGGCGTGTATTCATGATGATTGCAGTGTCCTGGGGTTATAAGATCCCCTTTTGTAACCTTCTGACAAGCAAAGTCAATGGGAAATCCAGATTCACTTAACAATTGTATTACTAGCTGAACAACTGCAATGATTCACTTAACAACTGTGACAAGAAAAGCTATAAAATGGGGCAACACTCATTTAACAAGGGTCTCAATTAACAATAGAAATTTTGCACTCAATTGGGTAATAATTCGGGACTACCTATAAGTATGGTGAGCCAAGGTATGAACCTTAGACCACAGGTGATTATGGATCTCCCAAATCCTTGAGAGTGACCCTAGACATTGAAAACAGCTGTTCTAATAAGGAAGAGGATAAGAGGAGAAAATATTGAATTCATGACGTGTGCATGATTTTATTAATTACAAGTGTTTGGGTGAGCTATTGAAAAGTTGCCCAGTTCAATTCTCATTTTATAACTGTACTGACCCACTCAAATATTATTTCCAAATACTCAAAGCGGAAGTAAACCAATAAGCCTTTATTGTATCAACAAAAACTGATGTCATTTATTTATGTTGTGAATCTGTTTGCAAATTCCCCAAATGCAATCAAATGCGTTTAATTGCAGCCGTTTCTATTGCCTTAATTTTATATCTACGGTATGGGGAGAAAAGAGATTATGAAGAGAATTCTTAGCGGCATTGCTTCCTGGACTTTTCCTGGCAACGATTGATTGATTAAGCATTTTGTCTTCCTTATCTAAGATAAGTTGGCCCTGTGAGGAGAAAACAATTATGTTTTATTCAGAGACCGTTATCAGCTATTAAAATTATTTTTCCTCCACTGGGATGAAGGGAAAGTTATTTCTTTTTACTTTCCTCTTTCATACGTACCCATTTTTCTTTTCTTTTTTATATATTTTCTGTTTGCATTTTTTTTTTGTAGTTTGTGTCAACTTTTATTCTTTACATGTATAATTTTTCATCGAATTATTGTGGGGTGGGGGAAAGTATATGTCATCAGCTACACCTGCTCTTTTAGAAGTTGAACAATATAACAGACATTGGCATTACCCTTAAGGCCTTTTTGTAGGGGGGGGGAATGAAGCATTCTTCCTCCCACCCCTCCCTTTTTACCCCCAATGACTTCTGTCCATCACGGTTCACTAGAGGTTCTTCATCCACAAATCATGTCCCACTCAAGCTGCCAAGCAACCTCCAGCTGGAATAGCAATTAACCAGATGTCAGTGATTCTATTATCTCCATTCCTCAATTCTCCATTATGTAGTCACCGCACGACAATGGTGGGAAGGGAGTAAGGAGAGAAAGAGAAAGCATGACAGTAGAATACCCACCAGGGCTCCACTTTAGAAGCCTGCAAAGAAACCAACGGAGGGCTTGGCAGAGGCATCAAAATAAAACAAGAGCTGCTAAACAAAGTCATTGTGGCGGCTTCCCTTGCATGAACTTTGCTGAAAGCAATAGCAATAGCAATAGCAGTTAGACTTATATACCACCTCATAGGGCTTTCAGCCCTCTCTAAGCGGTTTTACAGAGTCAGCATATTGCCCCCACAGTCTGGGTCCTCATTTCACCCACCTCGGAAGGATGGAAGGCTGAGTCAACCTTGAGCCGGTGAGATTAGAACCGCTGAACTGCAGATAACAGTCAGCTGAAGTGGCCTGCAGTACTGCACCCTAACCACTGTGCCACCTTGGCTCTTTTAGGTGCTTGCAACTCCCCTGGATGCAGGAAAAAAAGAAAGATGCTACAGGAGAAGAATCTCTTCCTCTTCCATGGAGACCATATTTATCTTCCAGCATTCCAGCAACTTCTTTTTGGTTCTGGGATGGAGTCAGTTTGCCTCAGTTATGCTCATTTCAACTCGATGGAAGCATTGATGAATGTGTTTATTCTAAACAAGTAAAGCTGACATCCTGAATCTCCCTCTGGAAAATCCATGCCAGGGTTCCAAGTAACACCCCTAATGAAAGAAGACTCTGAGGCTTGGGTTTCCTCAAAGCTCCATTTTATTAGAGATGTCATATTGGCACATCTGGGAAAACCCGAATCCGAAAGCTTCCAGGTGCCAGCGTTCCAGAAGAACCCAACTCCAATGGAAAACTCCAAGACAGACATTTTCTCAAATAAGAGCAGGTATACTGGCACATCTGGGAAAGCCCGAATCGGAGAGTTCCAGGTTTTCCCTTAGTAAGACAAAAGCCCAAACCCATCAGTTCATCACATGGTCCAATCCCAATCCATCCCAACGTGAGACATCATTTCAACCACTCCTCCTCCAGGTGCAGGAATACCATGACCTTGGCCAAAAGGAAGAATGCTATTATGTCTAACTACATTCCCTCTACTAAACCCCCCCTCCTAATTTCCCAAGTACAAGAATGTGGCAGTGTGGAAGCTTCTGGCATTAATATGGCTTCCAAAGCTGACACCAGGTTTTCCCCACCCAAACGAAAGTTCAAGCCCCTGCCCAGCACCCACATGTCCATCCCATGGCCCAATCAGGCACCGTCCCAACTGGAGATGCCTCACAGTCACGCCACTCCAGGTGCAGGGCAAGGTGTCCTTGACTCACTGAGAAAGGAATGTTATTTAGACTATATATCTCCCATACTCCATATAATCCCCCCTCCCAGTTTCCCACAGTAGAAAATGTGGCAGGCCTGAAGGCCCAATGTAAAAGATGGCTTCCAGGCCTGACAACCCATTTGTTAGAGATGTGCCTTGGACAGAAGTATATTCTTCACACTGTAGGAGATTCACACCCTAGTGAATTCTTCCTAATCTTGGTACATCCAGATATGTGAAATTGGAAAAGTGTAACCTCATTAAAGATGAAATGAAAACTACCATATTTTTGGGAGAATAAGACACACTTTTTCCCCTCAAAGATAGGCTGAAAATCTGGGTGCGTCTTATACACTGAATACAGCATTTCTCCCTCCTGAAACCCCGCCCCCTTCACCAAAATGACTATGCATAGCCTTAGGAAGCTTTCAGAATGCTCCTGGGGGCCGGGGAGGGCAGAAATGAGCAAAAAATGGTCCATTATATGCTCAGCCCCCCCACCCCCAGTCTCCAAGAGCACTCTATAAGTCTCCTAAAGGCCATGCATGTCATTTTTCTGACAAAAAATGGTGCCGCTTTTTGCCGTTTTACCCCCTGCCCCCGGGAGTCCTCTACAAGCCTAAAGGCTATTCATGCTTCTTTTTTTTGAAAAAAACCCGGGCCTGTTTTCATGAAAAATGGGCTGTTTTTGGGAGGTCTGCAGAATGCAAAACCTTTTTAAAAAAAAAAAAATGCTTCTTCAAAATCTTGGTACATCTTATACTTTGAAAAATACGGTATCCCCAAAGTCAGTGTCCATCTCTTGCACTTGTCAGGATTGAGTCTGAATCTGTTGCTCTCTATCCAGACCTGCACAGCCTCCAGACACTTAGCTAGGACTCTGACAGAATCTCTTGGCCAGCCTGACGTTGAGATGTATAATGGGGGTATCATCAGCATACTAATGATACCTGACCCAAACCGGCAGAGGACCTCTCATGACAGTTGACCCAGCTAGTATGAATTATGATTAACATTCTTCTCAAAATAATAAACAACTCAGAATCTTTGGAATACAAACGTTGTTTATTCTATCAAATCACTGTCATGTTAGAACAAGTGTCAATAATGACAGGCAGTGGTTTCCTAGATGTTTCCAGTCACTGGTTTTAGCAACCTTACTGTCAAGCTAGGACTAAGAATGACAAGGAACAATTCGGTCAGAGTTCAGTTCTTTATTTGCTTATGCATTACAGATCTGGCCAAACTAAAACCTTACTACCCTGAGCTTATGGCTATATCATGGGAGATTCTAGACAAATACATGTTGAGCTATCATTCTCCCAGGCGAGCCCAAGAATGACAAAGAATAATCCAGCCAAAGTTTGCACCCAATAGGGAGAATCTTGCTAGACTAAACTATTCTCACTGTAACAGAAATGCAGGGGAGAATCTAGGGAATGGCTATCTTTACTCTCTTCCTCTGTCTCCTGGCCAACTCTGGACTGTGCTGCCTCTTGTCTGCCCCCCCCCCCCCACAAAAATGTGCTTTCCTTCCTTGAAAACAACAATTTCACTGTAGGCTATCACACCAGCTCTCCCTTTGGGGCAGTGGTGAGTTTCAATTTTTTTAGAACCTCTTCTATAGGTGTGGCCTGCTTTATGGGAGTGGCTTACTGGCCATGAAACTGGGTGGGAGTGGCTTGCCAGCCATGTGACTGGGTGGGAGTGGCTTGCCAGACATGTGACTGGGTGGGCGTGGCCAACTTGTAAAATGTGACGAAACTCACTTAACAATGCTCTTGCTTAACAACCAAAATGTTGGCTCAGAAACTCTGGCATTTGAAGCACGCAAGTCTTAAAGCTGTCAAGTTACAAAACCCTTGCACCCCTAACCCTTTAGAAAAAAAACCCAGGAGTGTTCAAATTTGACAGCTTTAAGACTTGAGGACTTCAACTCCCAGAATTCCCCCTCTCACTCTTCATCTTGACAATGTGAGGACAGGCGGGTGGAGGTAGCTGGAACCGGTTCTGAATGGCACTATAGATTTGTGGAACCTCTTCTATAGAAGAGGTTAGAACTGGCAAGAACCCACCCCTGCTCTGGGGTCACCATCTCTCACACATACTTTGAAATCTTGGGGGTAGAATCTAGAATCTTTTTTCATTAAAATATCTCCCCCCCCCCACTGAATTACAGACTGAAATCAATATAACATAATATTTGGTAGTCTAAAGCAGTGTTATTCAACCTCAACAACACTGAAATTGATGGACTTCAACTCTCAGAATTCCACAGCCAGCCCCACTCATCTTAAGAGTTGCTGAGGCTGAGAAATATTGGTCTAAATCACATATTTGTTCCTCCTTCTCCTTCCTCCCTCTAAAGTAAATAAAAATCAATATTCACAATGTGATATTCTAAGAGGTAGCAAAACTGGCACTTAAATATATTTTTTATCTCCAAATTGGCCAGCATAGTCAGTAACAAGGGACGGTGGGAACCATACTCTAAAACAAGGCTACTCAAAGTGTGGTTCACGGATCAGTGATGGCCTGTATATTGGTTTACAATGAGTAAGGACAAAATTCAAGAATAAGCACTTAAAGACTTTTGGAGCAATTTGACATTGCTACGGCATCCTACTGGTCCGTGACAGACTGGAAATTTAACAGATCTGATCTTCACCACAAATAGTTTGAGAAGGAATGTTCCAAAGCATCTGAACAGCCATAAGTTGCACACTCCTAGATGAATTCATACAGCGATCAAAGGCAGTTTCTCCCATATCTTAAGCACTTAATATGCTAGGCTCTTTTCTGCCTTTTTCTCTCCAGATGTATATAAAAAGATTAAATCATGGCCACTGGACCAACATTTGTTAATCTGAGACATCTTGTTACTCTTCCAAGTAACTTCATCAGTCAAAATAATAAAACATCTCATATTAATAGACTTTGGTCCAATTATCATGCTTTAAGCTTTTTAGATATTTTTTGCTTGGATGATTGAGTCTTCATTGACATATTGGAATACATTTGGTGGAGGAAACTCCTGCAGTTGATATGGCAAGAGTTAGTACATTCCAATGAATCTCTACCTAACTTTTTTTTAGTTTGACTGATGAAATTATTTGGATGAATAAGGAAACATCAGATTAACAAATGGTGGCCAGTTGCCATGATTTAACCTTTTTAGATACTTTTGGCCTGGATGATTGAGTCTTCACTGACACTCAGATGGCAAGAACTGAAGATGAACCTATGAATTCTTGTCATTCATAGAAGCAGCTCTTCCAGGGAAAAAAGAAAGAAAGAAAGAAAGAAAGAAAGAAAGAAAGAAAGAAAGAAAGAAAGAAAGAAAGAAAGAAAGAAGAAAGCAGGAAGGGAGGGAGGGATAAAGAGAGAGAGAAAGAAAAGAAAGAAAGAAAGAAAGAAAGAAAGAAAGAAAGAAAGAAAGAAAGAAAGAAAGAAAGAAAGGAGAGGAGGCAGGAGGGGGAGGGATGAAAGAAGAAAGGGAAGGAGGGAGGGGAGGGATGAAAGAAAGAAAAAGGAGAGAGAAAGAAAGAAAGGAAGGAAGAAAGAAAGAAAGAAAGAAAGAAAGAAGGGAGGGAAGAAAGAAAGAAAGTAAGAAATAAAGAAGGGAGGGAGAGAGGAAAGAAAGAAAATAGGGAGGGAGAGAGAAACAGAGAGAGAAAGAAAGAAAAGAAGGGAGGGAGGGATGAAAGAAAGAAAAAAGGGGGAGAAAGAAAGAAAGGAAGGAAGGAAGGAGAGGGGGAGGGATGAAAGAAGAAAGGGACAGAGAGAGAGAGAAAGAAAGGAAGGAAGGAAGGAAGGAAGAAGGGAGGGAAGAAAGAAAGTAAGAAATAAAGAAGGGAGGGAGAGAGGAAAGAAAGAAAAGAGGGAGGGAGAAACAGAGAGAGAGAGAGAAAGAAAGAAGGGAGGGAAGAATGAAAAGAGGGAGGGAGAGAGAAACAGAGAGAGAAAGAAAGAAAAGAAGGGAGGGAGGGGAAGGGATGAAAGAAAGAAAAAAAGGAGGAGAAAGAAAGAAAGAAAGAAAGAAAGAAAGAAAGAAAGAAAGAAAGAAAGAAAGAAAGAAAGAAAGAACATAGTTTTGTACTAAAACAATACATCCTGGGAAAATATTTTTATTTCAGTAGTTTTCCCAGATGGCCTGATAGCATAGAAATTCCTTTAAAACAGGGGTGTCGAACTGGTGGCCTGTGGGCTGGATGCGTCACGTGCATGCCACACCCACCCTGGCTCCACAAAGGCAAAAATAATTGTGATACATCACGTGACATCACGTGATGCAAACGAGTTTGACACACCTGCTTTAAAAGGTACTATAATAGGAGAAAAGTATGTTTAACCACGGGAAATTTTCCTTTCCAATCCACCAAGCTTGAAATATTGCTTAGCTTACAAAAATATCATTTTTAAATACAGGAAGCATGGCAGTTGATATTTCTGGGTCACTGTTCAAGTTCATCAATTAATCTGCCCCTCAGATGCCCAGACCAGCGATTAATCTGAGCGAAAGATAAACCATCTACAAAAACTGACATGACAGAAAAAAACCTGTCAATATGGAAATCATGCGAGTAGCCCTACTGAAATGGGATGGAGATGATTCTGTAGTTATTCCTTCCCCATTTATTAATAAAAGGTAAAGGTTCCCCTTGAACATATGTGCTAGTTGTTCCCAACTCTAGGGGGCGATGTTCATCTCCATTTCAAAGCCAAAGAGCCAGTACTGTCTGAAGACATCTCCATGGTCATGTGGCCAGCATGTGTAAACAAAGGCGCATGGAATACTCATACCTTCCCACCAAAGTTGCTTCCTATTTTTTCTACTTGCATTTTTACCTGCTTTCAAACTGCTAGGTTGGAAGAAGCTGGGACAAGTAATGGGAGCTCACTCCGTTACGCGGCGCTAGGGATTAGAATCGCCGAACTGCCGGGCTTTCTGATCGACAAGCTTAGCGTCTTAGCCACTAAGCCACCACATATTTGTAGATCAGGCCGAAAACAAATTGTTAGTTGCCTCTGAGTCACATAACTCTAAAAATAAATATTTACCATTGCACACATTTTGGATGGAAAATATAAAGCTACACCAGTAACACTTCTCGAGTATCCTGGCTTTAAGATATCCTCACTGCAGTTGGCATTAACAATTTTTGAATTGGCATCAACAATTTTTGAATTGGCATCAACAATTTTTGAATTGGCATCAACAATTTTTGAATATTCAGGAGACACATGCATTTTTTTTTAAACTTGGATAAATTGAGTTTTAACAGATGGAGGGTGGGGGAGAGAAGGGACTAAGACAATTAATTCATAATTTTGTTCCATTCTTCTTCTACATTGGTTTATAAACATCTGTTCAGAAATGGTAAGTATCTAATATGTAGATTATGCTAAAATAAACAAATCTTCACACAATACTGCTGGGTTTTTAGCATAAAATTGTCATTAATTTAAAATCTGTTAAGCCTTCCCTACCCAATCCCTTGTAATTTCTTCTCCCACTCTGTCTTTCCAAGTTGATTCCATATTCTTGACCATTTTTAAAAAGGTTGCTACATCAACATCTCCTATTTAAGAGCCAAATTGTAACTTTCCATTTATGAGAGCATACACACCTAAAAAAATTATTCTATTAGAGTGGGATCTTGGAGTCCTAGTGGACCACCTTTTAAATATGAGCCAGCCGTGTGCAGCAGCTGCCAAAAAAGCCAACACGGTTCTAGACTGCATAAACAGAAGGATAGAATTAAGATCACGTGAAGTGTTAATACCACTTTATAATGCCTTGATAAGGCCACACTTGGAATACTGCATTCAGTTTTGGTTGCCACGATGTAGAAAAGATGTGGAGACTCTAGAAAGAGTGCAGAGAAGAGCAACAAAGAGGATTAGGGGACTGGAGGCTAAAACATATGAAGAACGGTTGCAGGAACTGTGTATGTCTAGTTTAATGAAAAGAAGGACTAGGGGAGACATGATAGCAGCCTTCCAATATCTCAGAGGCTGCCACAAAAGCTAGGTGCATCTTATACTTAGGAGAGTCTTATACTCCAAAAAATATGCATACATGTATTCATATATCGATGAGGCCATTTACTTAACAAATCCTTTAAATGTATATTATATTTGGTGATAAATCTAGCTTTGACTTTACATAAAGTATGGCAGAACAATTCCACAGGGTGCTTCTGTAACTCTCCTCATGTCATAATTCAGGAGTCCAGTATGCCTCCACTGAATACCTGAATGATGATTTCTCAAAAATAATGTCTGCCTTTGATGTCCTACATTCAGACAGTAGGTTCGCATTGCTAAAAGAATGAGTACAGATAGTTCTTCCTGATGCCATTGTTCTCTCCTTATCTTCTGTTCCCTCGATTCCCCCCCACCCCAATCTCCTGTGGCTTCCAAAGTTCTTCTGCCAAAGTCAGCCTTTCAAATTGGCTGGGGCTAAATTTCTAGCTGATGCATATCATAAGACATTATTCTTATCAGCAGCAGCCTCCGAGAGCCACTACAAAATATAGATGAATACTGAAATAATTTATCAAAGCATATCTCTATTTTGTTCTGGAAGCAAAGTTTCATATTTTTCTCCCTTTCAAAACTCGTGGGCCTTATCTTATTCCTTCTGAAAGAATAGAAGAAGACCTACAGATACAAACCTCACATACTGCAGGCTAAGGATAAGTAAAACCTGAGAGGGAGAAAGAAAAATTAGCACTCCAATAAGAAGTGGTACTGATTCTTTAGAGCGGAATTAAATATAGTGTGAACTATATTGAGTGAGTTAGAGAGAGAAAGAAAGAAAGAAAGAAAGAAAGAAAGAAAGAAAGAAAGAAAGAAAGAAAGAAGGAAGGAAGGAAGGAAGGAAGGAAGGAAGGAAGGTAGAAAGAAAGAAAGAAAGAAAGAAAGAAAGAAAGAAAGAAAGAAAGAAAGAAAGAAAGAAAGAAAGAAAGCTAAAAGCTAGAACCTAGAGCCGAGATCACAGCCTTTAAATCTTTTTTAACACTGAATGGAGGTTAATCCACTTAGCAAGAAGTAATACAGGAAGTAGTTCTTGACTTATGACCACAATTGAGCCCCAAATTTCTGTTGTTAAGTGAGACATCTGTGGACTAAACTTTGCCCTGTTTTATGACCTTTCTTGCCACAGTTGTTAAGTGAATCATTGCACTTAAGTTAGTAACCTGGTTGTGGAGTAAAATTTGCCCCATTTTATGACCTTCCTTGCCAAAGTTGTTAAGTGGATCATTGCACTTAAGTTAGTAACATGGTTGTGGAGTAAAATTTGTCCCATTTTATGACCTTCCTTGCCACAGTTGTTAAGTGAATCACTGCAAGTGTTAACCTAGTAACACAGTTGTTACATGGATCTGTTTTCCACATTGCAGGATCACTGTGCCACCTCGTCTCTCTAAATCAGGACTATTAGGACTATCCCGGCCTGCAGGCTGGATGCATCATGCGCTGGCCACACCCACGCACGGTTTAGCGAAGGGGGAAAAGTCCCGATATGTCATGTGACGCTGCCGTGATGATGTGAATTTGACACCCCTGCTCTAAATCAACCCAGAGTTCCCATTCAAGACACAAATGACCAGGATTTATTTATTCATTTATTTGTTGTTGCCCATCTCACAAAACTCTGGACTGTGTGCAACAGTGGTGAGATTCAAAGAATTTAACAACCGGTTCTCTGCTCTAATGACCAGCTGGGTAAGTGTAGCGCAGTGATCATGTGACTGGGTGGGCGTGGCCAACTTAACATCACTCAGGTCGATGGGCACTTCGCCTTTGCTGTTACAATGTAATAAGGGTTAACCGGAGAGGCAGTTTCTGTAAGCAAGGCAATAAAGATTAGGCTAGAAACAACACCAGAATGTTTCCTTCCTGCCTTCCTTACAGGATTAGCCCTCTAAAGTGGGGGAAAAAACAAAATGAGATTTATTCCAACAACCTGTTCTCCGAACTGCTTAGAAAGTTAACAACCGGTTCTCCCGAATAGGTGCAAACTGGATGAATTCCATCACTGGCGTGCAACAATTGAACAAGTCATACAAAAACAAGACTAGATGGATTGATGGATGGATAGATAAAGAGAGAGAGTGAGAGAAGGAGAGGGAAGGGGGTAGGAATTCCAGATTTTAAAAAATAAACATTATAAAAAACAAATGCAGAAATAGTCAGCAAAGGAAGAATAAGAATGAATATCTAGCAATGAAGTCATCCAGGCCCATTTCAATTCCCTCGAAGCCCCGGGCCTGATGACACTACCAAGTTTTGAAGGATTTCTGGAATGTCAAAAGGGATGGTAGTATTGAGGATTTTGTTTATTTATTAGATTTGTTTGCCGCTCATTTCACAGCGAGGTGACTCTGGGTAGCTTATCACATTAAAAACCAATAAAATTACAAAAAATAAATATTTCTTTTCTTTTTTTAAGCATCTCTTTAAGTATCATTAAATGCCAGTCAAAACATTTTAGCACTTTACAATTGTTAATTCGGTAATTCCATTTCAAGTGCTTGTAATCTTCAATTGTATTTTGTTTTTGTTTTTTAAAATAGCTTTTATTAAACATTTTTACCTTTAAAAATGCGGGGGGGGGGGACACAAAACAAGAAAAAACAAGATGAACATAACAATACACAAAAGAGTTATATAGCCTTCTGTATTGGCATATATGTTTAGCCTTTGTAGTTCTCCATTCTACATTGCCTTCCTATCGGTTTTAACCTCTGTAATAATGTAGTAACAGTTGTACTAACAATTACAGTGATATTAATTGTTCCTATCACCATTGTATTCACATTGTGGTCAAGACTAAGTTTGATAGCAATTAGTAATTTTTGTTAATTTTTATTCAGTACTAGAAGAATAAATATTTCTAATAACAGTAAAAGTAACACTTACAAAGATGTGGAGGGAGGGAACAGGTTGTATATTGTGGGGGACATGGGGTCTTCTCTGAATCTGTTAACCAGCTCCAGTATAATACACCCCCATTGGTGCCCCAAGCCAACAGGTAGACCCAAATCTTCAGGTCTTTATGGAAGATCAGAAGGGTGGGAGCGGATGTCACCTTGAGGAGCAAGATGTTCCAAGATTACCGTATTTTTTTAGTATAAGAGGCAACGAAGTATAAGAGGCAACGAAGTATAAGATGCACCAAGATTTTGAAGAGGCAAATTAAAAAAGATTTTGCACTCTGCAGACCTCCCCAAAATGGCCCATTTTTTTCCGCAAAAACGGCCGTGTTTTTTGTCAAAAAAGGGCATGCATAGCCTTTAGGAGGGCTCCTGGGGGCCGGGGGGCAACAATGAGTGAATAATGAGAGCCGAGGTGGTGCAGTGTTTAAATGCAGCACTGCAGGCTACTTCAGCTAACTGCAGTTCTGCAGTTCGGCTGTTCAAATCTCACCGGCTCAGGGTTGACTTAGCCTTCCATCCTTCCGAGGTGGGTAAAATGAGGACCCGGATTGTTGTTGGGGGCAATATGCTGACTCTGTAAACCACTTAGAGAGCGTTGAAAGCCCTATGAAGCGGTATATAAGTCTTAACTGCTATTGCTATTGCTAATAACAGGCCATTTTTGCCCCCTAGCCCCCAGGAGCACTCTGGAAGCCTCTTAAAGGCTATGCATGGCCATTTTTGCAAAGCGGGCAGGGTTTCAGAAGGCCAAAAATGCTGTATTCAGTGTATAAGATGCACCCAGATTTTCAGCCTCTTTTTTGAGGGAAAAGGGTGCGTCTTATACTCCGAAATATGATACCCTACCCTGGACACATTATGGAAAATGTGTAACTCTCCGGAGAAGATTCTGATGCTGGGAAAGGTGGAAAGAAAGAAGCAGGCCACCAGGAAAGTGTATGCATTCAGTTGCCATGGTGATGAGTCGACTTATTGGAAGACCCTGAAAAACCTGATTAAGGATAGATCATCATGTAGAAAAATCAATATAGGAACCAACGATGACTTGATGGCACATAATCGATCAAACAAGCATGTAAGCATACTTGGGAACATGCTGTGGTACTCTCATACAATGGCTGCCCTGATAGGATTTTCACAAAATAACTGCAATCATCAGAACTATGTTCCCTAACAACTTGCCCGACTCCTAAGTCAAGCATAGAATGGTAGTCACTCGCTATTTTATATGAGGGCCAAAGGCTTTCCAGAAGTTTAAGATAATAATACATGTTTGTAAGTTCCTATCTTCCTATAGTATTTGATGTTTTATTCAATTAAAAACCTTTTAAACATAAAAATCTAGCAGGCCAGGAAGTGTAGCATGTGCCCAGGGAGGCATTTAAAAATACCCTGTTATCCCCCTGTTGTATCTATATCATATCCCAGTTGCATCTATATCATTCCCCTGTTGTATCTATATCATACCCGCAAAAACAACAAAGGATTTGCAATTATTTGTGTTTACATAGCTCACTGAACCACAAATTACCAATAATACTAAAACATAGTGGGTTACACAGAGCAAATCTCTATAGGTTTATGTCATAGGCCTTGGACCAACAGTGGAAAAGTGAGATGACTGAATAAAACTATGGATTGTGGAACATGGATATGTTTACGGTACAATCTATTAAAATAATCCTCTTCCCAAATAGTTTGGATTGATTTGTTTAGGGAAGGCCGGGAAGGCTCAGAGATGGGATAAACTCACGTAGCATCAACTGGTTAGAATCAGTTCTAATCAATTCATCCCAGTGCATAGACTGGATTCAGCAATTCCGTTTGAAGGTTTGATTTGATGGGGGTGGGGGGGATTCAGTTAGTTTATCATTGAATTTAAATCTTCAGAATTTTTACACAGTGGTGTGAACACTACTAGAGGGACGCAGTGGCTAAGTGGCTAGGACGCTGAGCTTGTTGATCAGAAAGGTTGGCAATTAGGCGGTTCGAATCCCTAGCACTGTGTAATAGAGTGAGCTCCTGTTACTTGTCCCAGCTTCTGCCAACCTAGCAATTTGAAAGGATGTAAAAATGCAAGTAGAAAAATAGGGACCACCTTTGGTGGGAAGGTAACAGCATTCCGTGCACCTTTGACATTTAGTCATGCTGGCCACATGACCACAGAGATGTTTTCAGACAGCGCTGGTTCTTTGGCTTTGAAACAGAGATGAGCTGTTGGGACTGACTAGCACCTATGTGCAAGGGGAATCTTTACTTTTACCTATAAACACTACTAGTGAGTTGAAGAGAACATCAGAAAGGATTGTTGAAAAAATCAAGAAGGTGTGACGATACAGTAATGTAGAGGATGGACATTATAATCCATATTTCATAGCTGGCAATGCTGAAAAATGAGATGGCTTTTTCTGCATTTATGTTTCCAAAATTGTGAGTTATTTTCCACCCCTTTTGGCAAATTTGATAGTGCCTTTTTCACCTTATGGGAGCTGGTCTTTCATTATGCTGTACTTGACTAGCTGTAGTTAATGAGACAATTATTCCTGGGGTCTCCCCTCACTGACAAATTATCCATATCCATCAACTTCACTTAATGAATAGCTATAATATCTATTTTCTTCTTAAGTATCCCAGGTGATAACATGTGCTGAATGGGGACCTATCAGTGTTAATGGCTGTAACCAGACTTCATAGAGCCAGTTCATTAAGAGACCAAGGGACAAAGCCATGTTGACTGTCAATCAAGTCCCACCACACATCTGTCCAGGTCCCTCTCCCCCAATCAATAAGAGCTGTTCTGAACCTGAACTTTGAATGCAATTATCTAACCTAACAATGATTTCATGCATGGCAACTGTCGCTTTAAATTTTTGACATATTTCACTGTGGGTGAGAGCCCTTTAAATATTTTATGGAAGCCAAGAGAGGGGAATGCATCAATGACTCAGATGTTTAAGGCAAAACACTGCTGTAATTGCAATTGCATCAACCAAAGTGGTGGAGGTTTTTTTTTCTTCTTCTTGCTGACATGTTTGGAAAAGCCAGGAAAGAATTTGGATTTTCTTTTGGAGGGCTTTGCAGTGCCCATTTATCACAGGGTGTTAAACAAAATGAAGCCTGCCTTAAGCAACCTGTCAGCTGGTTGTACGGCTGCGTAACATAGGCTGTTTCCCAATAAAGGTGAAATAAAACATAACCCACTGAAGCAAATCTTCCAAAGCAATTCATTCATGCCTCTTATCAATACAACCACTTGCTAGGAGCTCCCCTGCACCAATCCAGACTCAAAATCTCTGAGTTCACATTAGATCAGTCGGAATACTCTGATGTGGCTTTTAATCCTTTAATGAACTGGGGGATGGAGAACTACCATTTTTCTGATGTGTTTCCCCCTCCCCCTCTGGTCTAGCTTCTTCCTACTTCTAAACTAGATGATAGGAATAAACATGATTAGGAGGCAGGCAACAACAAGGAGCTGTGCAGCGGAAGCCATAAGGAAATAAAGAGGTAAAGGAGCCGTTGGACACATTTTTCAGGACCCTGGAGAGCTCCCAATCGCATCTGTTAGTCAAGGACTGTCGAATTGACTTAAATGTTGGTGAATGTTACCTTGCTGAAGAGTGTCATCTTTTCAAATGCTATATTCCTTGTCTGAATACTACCACCTTGGTTGCTCTCTTGTGTCTCATCTAAAGAAGGTATCTTCTTAGACTGATAATGGCTACTGTACTTGCATTGCACTCATGTCAGAAGCAATCAGGCCAGTCAAACTGGCAGCCTGCAGACCAGATATGGCCCATGCAGGCCACACCCACCCCAGCTCCAGAAAAGCCAAAAACACTGTGATACGTCACCATATGGCCTGGGATGCGAGCGAGTTTGACACTCCAGATTAAGGTCCTTCCAGGTTAAAAAGGCTAGCATCTCCGTCACCCAGGTGTCCCTGGCAGGAGCTGGAGTGAAGGACAAGAGCTCTATCCTGCCCCATGGCAGCATTCAGGTTTCAAACATGGCCATGCCAACCTCCAACCCAACACTCTTGCCATATGAGCCACCATGCTCCTTTCCATGATCTTGATGGCCCAGGTTATTGTGCGAACCAAGGCATTGTAGTCTCTAAGCTGTGATTTGTGACTGAATGGCTTGAATGAATCTAATCGCATGGCCCCATAAATTCTGGCTAATGGAACAAGTTTATGTGGTGCAGCCTATATATTTGCTCTTGTTCTGACCTAGGCTTCTTGAGACAGTAAAAATCACACGCTTAATCCCCAAACCCCCTCTTTTTAATTAAACAGCTGTGAATTAGGTTCATTCACAGCCTGCAATGATTCACAAACAGTCTGTGAAGAGTCCAACAGATGTCTGCCACAGTCTTTTAGGGTAATGCTGATAAGCACCCACCTTTATCTCCCTTGAAACACTGCCAGAAAACTTAATCGCCAATTAGTTTTGCAGGGCCAAACAGAGCACAGAATCAAACGGAGCTTCTCAGAGTTTGAACCGACTAGAATGAACCAAGTTGCTCCTGCAAAGGCCATTTGCTCCTCTTTTATGTCTTATGGGAGGGGCCAATCATCTCCAAGTCTTACTCCCAAGTTGCCCCTTTTATCTTAGCTGTTCTTGCCTTCTGGCAGCTCTGCGCATGTACGCACTGGGAAAAGGCTCCCCTTGTTCCTCTGCCTTGCTGATGCCAGACTCCAGAGGCTCCAGAGGCAGCAAATAACTACCAGATGGTCCTGGCCCCCTCTCTGCCTCCGTCGTAGAGCCCTTGTCCGAGCCTTCCCCTGACTCCAGGACTGGGCCATGTTCCTCTCCAACCTCCTCACAGTCTGACTCAGCTGCCAGCTCCGTAGGCCGTCAGTGACCACAGCAGCTCTTGGGAATAAGTGGAGGCCACCGTATTATAGGAGATGCGATCTATGTTTGTGAATATGGGATAGCGACTCTTATTAATGTTATCTTCTCCGCTAGAAATCAGCACGCTGTTTATGAACATGTAGGTTCCATAGGACCATGATATTCAATCATTCTGCTCTGAAAACTTCTTTTCAAATGATCTCATCATTGTGACTGGAACACTGTATTCCTCAACCTGAAGCATAACAGGTGTGAACACTTTTGTTGCTGTTGTTGCTAGTGGTAGGGCCCTGGACTGAAACTGACATTTTGAAATGTGAAAAGCTTTAACTTCAATCCAGAAAGGAACACGCAACTTTTAAAAAGAGAAACGATTGTTTATGCCGCTGACAAGAATGGCTTTGCCTCTGTTCCTTCCCCACCTCAATCACACTAAAAATAAAACTCTTAGATATCTCCGGTAGAAGATAAATGTACCAAGCCATGAAATGCATTGTAAAAAAAACAACTGTGTCCTTGTTTGCCAAGTTGTCTCTGCCCTATCTCTTGTTAGATGTTCCCTTTTAGAGGCCCTATTCTCTTTCCTGGCAGGCATAAAACTCGTGTATGGAAATGGTTATCTCAAAGAACGCAAGCTTTTGGAGGCTTTACAAGTTAATAGCACGCTTTAAAAAAAAAAAAAAAACTTTCTACACCGTACATGTGGATGAAAGTTAAATCTCTGTCTTCAACCAATTAACAATTTCTTCATTTTGCTTACAAAACTGATGAGAAGTTACTTATTTTCATTAAGTAACTATCAGTAAACATTCACTCTTTCTGTAGTTCCAAATTACATTTCCATTCCTCATCTTTTGTGTGTGTGAGTGAGAGAGGCAGAGAGGCCGAGAGAAACAGATACAGACAGAGACAGAGAAAGAGAGAGAGAGAGAGAGAGAGAGAGAGAGAGAGAGAGAGAGAGAGAAAAGGAGGAGGGAGGCAGAGAGAAAGAGAGACAGAGACAGACAGAGACAGAGAGATAGAGTGAGAGAGAGAGAGAGAGAGAGAGACATACAAGAGACAGACAGACAGACAAACTGAGACAGACAGACACACAGAGAGAAAAACAGAGAGAGAAAGAGAGACAGAGACAGAGACACACAAACACACAGACAGATGCAGAGACAGAGAAAAAGAGAGAGTCATTGGCTTTGAGTCACTGTCCTTGCTGTTTTCTAGCCAAGATTTTGGGAATGCTTTCTCCTTGACCCTTACTTGGGGCTCAGTGAGAGAGACTGGCCAGTGGCCCAAAGTCACCTAGCTGACTTTGTGCCCAAGCCAGTACTAGAACTCATGGTTGCCTGGTTTCTAGTCTACAGCCTTAACCACTGCACCAAACTGGCTCTTAGAAACACCACATCAGATCTCATAGATTTTTTGGTTGCATGCATCAAATAAATATCTCCTTTTTTTCTTTCTGCCATTGGAATCTTTTAGCTTTCAATCCTTTGATACATTTTTTAACCATCAAGACATCTGAATAAAACTACATGTTAGTAAGGAATGGCTTGATTATGGAACAAGTCCTGTGGAAAGGCCCAGGGAGTGAACTTGCCCAGTTATCCAGCAATGGTTCAATTCTGTTGGACCTGAGGAAATGGACAGGATGCCAGCTCATCTGTCTGGAATCCACACTGTATATCGGACATTAATACAATGGAGCAAGTCCAGAGATATTTCACGAGAAGAGTCTTCCATTCCTCTGCTCACAAAAGAATCCCTTATGCCACCAAGCTCGAAAATTTGGGCTTGGATAAGCTAGAATTATGCCGCCTACAGTCTGACCTAAGTGTAGTACACAAAATTGTGGGCTAAAATGTCCTACCTGTTGATGACTACTTCACTTCAACCACAATAATACACAGGCAAACAATAGATACAAACTGAAGGTAAATCGCTCCAAACTTGATTGCATAAAATACAACTTCAGCAACAGAGTGGTCAATGCCTGGAATGCTCTACCTGGTTCTGTGGTTTCATCCCCAAACCCCCATAACTTTAGCCTTAAACTGTCTAGCGTGGACCTCACCCCATTCCTAAGAGGTCCATAAAGGGCATAAGCGTGCCTACCATCCCTGTCCTATTGTCCCCATTTATTCGTACCCATTTCCTGTGTTTGTGTCCATGTTTATACTTATATCTGCTATCTTGTACATGTTTGACAAACTAACTAACTAAATAAAATAAATAAATGCCACCATCTGTATATTAGATACATGCCCCACTGAGTAATTAAGGCCACTCCAGAAGTATCATGTGTGTGTGGGGTTTTTTTTTCCAAGAAATGATGAATTTCATCCTTTTTTGAGGGCATGTTCCTGACTGCTTTGAAAAATGGATCTTCTCAAGAAGCCATTGCTGAACAATTTTCATCCCGTTTCATCTTCCCTTTTGAGAAAGGTTGGTGGCACTGAAACTCCAGAGAATAGAATAGAATAACAGAGTTGGAAGGGACCTTGGAGGTCTTCTAGTCCAACCTCCTGCCTAGTCAAGAAGCCCTACACCACTTCAGACAAATGGTTATCCAACATTTTCTTAAAGACTTCCAGTGTTGGAGCATTCACAACTTCTGGAGGCAAGCTGTTCCACTGATTAATTGTTCTACCTGTCAGGAAATTTTCCCTTAGGTCTAGGTTCCTTCTCACCTTGATCAGTTTCCACCCATTGCTTCTTGTTCTACCCTCAGGTACTTTGGAGAATAGTTTGATTCCTTCTTCTTTGTGGTAACCCCTGAAATATTGGAACACTGCCATCATGTCTCCCCTTGTCCTTCTTTTCATTAAACTAAACATACCCAGTTCCTGCAACCATTTTTCATATGTTTTAGCCTCCAATCCCCTAATCATCTTTGTTGCTCTTCTCTGCATTCTTTGTAAAGTCTCCACATCTTTTCTACATCGTGGCGACCAAAACTGGATAGAGTATTCCAAGTGTGACCTTACCAAGGCATTATAAAGTGGTATTAATATCAAGACTTCACGTGATCTTGATTGTATCCGTCTGTTTATGCAGCCTAGAACTGCATAAACAGAACTGTTGGCTTTTTTGGCAGCTGATGCACATGGCTGGCTCATATTTAAATGGTTGTCCACTAGGACTCCAAGATCCCTCTCACAGTTACTACTATTGAGCAAGGTACCACCTATACTGTACCTATGTATTTTGTTTTTCTTGCCTAAATGTAGAACCTTACTTTTTTCACCATTGAGAAAACGGACCTTTTTTGAGTCCCATTTTAAGAGGAAAGCCTTGCTAGAAGACAGTATTGTTGACTAAACAAATATCAAGCTTTGAAAGGCTTGGCAACTGCCTTGGCCGTTGCCCCTGCAACGGTTTCATAATGAATGGCTTTATTACAACAGTGGCAACCTCATTGAAATGCGGGCAGGATTCCCTTCCATGCATATGCATTGGCTCTCCCTCCACTGCCTCCTGAACAGATGTCAATGAATCAGATGTACATGTTCGGTGAAATGAAGTGCAAACAGGACCAAAAAAATGGAGGGCAGAGGGAGAGAGGGGGGGGACATTTTGGCCACTGTATCACTTCACCCCAAGCGGCAGTAGCTGTGCAGCTGCTTGCCTGATTTCAGCAGCAAAATTGAAAATCCCTCCCGAATGGAAGTGTGATTGAAGAGCACCGTGATTGAAAATGGCGGCTGTGCCAGCCTTGTTCTGATCAATGGTACTTCACAAAGTGGTATCCATGGGGCTTAAAAAAAAATTAATGAGAGCTTGATTTCCGATGGTTTCCGTCACCTCATTAGAAGACTTTTGCTAATGCCTGTCCACAAACCACAATCTCATGCTATCAGCCCAAAACAAACAGGTGCAAAATATATTTGGGTCACATTCGCATTCAAAAGTGAAGCATTTGTATTTATGTACGTTTATTAGTTTGTCAAACATATTCAAGAGAGCAGTTATAAAAATAAACATGGATATGAACGAAAGGAGAGAATGCAGATAAATGAGGACAGTAACACAGGGACGGAAGGCACCCTGCAGTTCTGCAGTTCGGCTGTTCAAATCTCAGCGGCTCAGGGTTGACTCAGCCTTCCATCCTTCCGAGGTGGGTAAAATGAGGACCCGGATTGTTGTTGGGGGCAATATGCTGACTCTGTAAACCGCTTAGAGAGGGCTGAAAGCCCTATGAAGCGGTATATAAATCTAACTGCTATTGCTATTATGTACGCCCCCTTTACGGACCTCTTGGGAATGGGGCGAGGTCCACGCTAGACCGTTTAACGTTGAAGCTGTGGGGGTCTGAGGATGTAACAATGGATACAGGTCGAACATTCCAGGCGTTGACCACTCTGTTGCTGAAGTCGTATTTACTGCAATTGACTTTGGAGCGGTTTACCTTGAGTTTCTATTGCTTGTTTGCCTGTGTATTATTGAGGTTGAAACCGAAGAAGTCGTTGACAGGTAAGATGTTGTAGCAGACAATTTTGTGTACTGTGCTTTGATCGTACCACAGGTGGTACAGTTCCAGATTGTCCACACCCAAAATTTCAAGCCTGGTGGCATAGGGAATTCTATTGAGAACAGAGGAGTGGAGTATTCATCTTGTGAAGTACCTCTGGACCTGATCAATCGTATTAATGTCTGATATACAGTGTGGGTATAATAGGTTTGTAGGTCCAGGATGGATTCTTAGATTAATGAGAGGGAAATTGGCCTAAACTTGAATATTTACATGTGTTGGTTTTTGCCTGGAACAACAGAGGGAGAGGTGGGGTTTTTTTTAACATTCTTGATAATACCTTTCTAAAAGTCATTTAAGCTTAATTTAATTATAAATTTGTCCTAAGGGAGCATATAAAATACAGCCTTTCCATTATATGAAATAGAGAAAGCTATTTTTTTTCTTGTTGCTTTTCTTTTGAAGTACGTTTTAAAATAAATAATACTTTTATTTATCATACATAGGTTGTATCATACATAGTTTGCTAGACTATTTCTCCTAAGCACAACAGCTCCAATGGATCATATGATGCTCTATAGGTTCCTTAGTTACTGCCCATATGTGATGAAGAGCAGTGGTGGGATTCAATTTTTTTTTATTACCAGCTCTATGGGTGTGGCTCGGTGGGTGTGGCATGGCTTGGTGAGTGTGGCTCTGTGGGCATGGCAGGGGAAAGGATACTGCAAAATCTCCATTCCTTCCCCACTCTTGGGGGAAGGATACTGCAAAATCTCCATTCCTTCCCACTCCTGGGGGAAGGATACTGCAAAATCTCCATTCCTTCCCACTCCTAGGGGAAGGATACTGCAAAATCTCCATTCCCACCCCACTCCTGGGGGAAGGATACTGCAAAATCTCCATTCCCTCCCCACTCCTGGGGGAAGGATACTGCAAAATCTCCATTCCCTCCCCACTCCTGGGGGAAGGATACTGCAAAATCTCCATTCCCACCCCACTCCTGGGGGAAGGATACTGCAAAATCTCCATTCCCTCCCCACTCCTGGGGGAAGGATACTGCAAAATCTCCATTCCCACCCCACTCCTGGGGGAAGGATACTGCAAAATCTCCATTCCCTCCCCACTCCTGGGGGAAGGATACTGCAAAATCTCCATTCCTTCCCACTCCTGGGGGAAGGATACTGCAAAATCTCCATTCCTTCCCACTCCTGGGGGAAGGATACTGCAAAATCTCCATTCCTTCCCACTCCTGGGGGAAGGATACTGCAAAATCTCCATTCCTTCCCACTCCTGGGGGTGGGATACTGCAAAATCTCCATTCCTTCCCACTCCTGGGGGAAGGATACTGCAAAATCTCCATTCCTTCCCACTCCTGGGGGTGGGATACTGCAAAATCTCCATTCCTTCCCACTCCTGGGGGAAGGATACTGCAAAATCTCCATTCCTTCCCACTCCTGGAGGAAGGATACTGCAAAATTGCCATTCCCAGCCCACTCCTGGGGAAAAATACGGCACAATCCCCATTCCCTCCCCACCCTATTTTCCAGCTCCATTCTCCTGTGCAGGGAAACAAAAGAAGACCCAGCTGATCAGCTGGACTGGGGAGGCAGCAAATAGATCAGGGGCATGGGCAGCCAGAGATGGTATTTGCCGGTTCTCTGAACTACTCCAAATTTCCCCTACTGGTTCACCAGAACCGGTCAAAACCGGCTGAATAGCACCTCTGATTGCAGAGGCATCGGAGAATTTGCGTCTGCCACAAACAGCCACAAATCAGTAGTTCTGCAGTCCTTTGGTGGAAAGAAATGCTTTGTCTTCCCAAAGGAGCCTCTTTTCACATCTTTTTCTCACAGTCTCAATTTTAAAGTCTATGGGAATGTTTTAAACAGCTGGAAAAATCTTCATTTTACTGAGTTATGAGCAACATTGTTTATGCAAAATGTAAGAGAGAGAAAGACAGATCGATTGAAGGAAGGAAGAAAAAGGCCAGATCTGTCTGGGAAGGAAGGAAGGAAGGAAGGAAGGAAGGAAGGAAGGAAGGAAGGAAGGAAGGAAGGAAGGAAGGAAGGAAGGCATTTGTTTACTGTATTGTACAAAGAAAAAACATTGGAAACTGAGCTGTCAAGTGTAGCATAAACAACAGACAATATATTGCAGGAACCAAAAAAAAAAAAAGAAAAAAAGGGAATTGCCTCTGAGGAGCCTGAAGCTCAGTACCAGTGGATTTAACAAATTGTTTTCAAAAGCCAGATACAAATCTGTCCAGATTAGGACCATTCATTCAGTGATCATTCAAAGTTATGTCGGTACTGAATGATGGGTCCTTGGAGTTTAGGTGGTTGTGGAGCCGAGGTGGTGCAGTGCTTAAATGCAGCACTGCAGGCTACTTCAGCTGACTGCAGTTCTGCAGTTTGGCTGTTCAAATCTCAGCGGCTCAGGGTTGACTCAGCCTTCCATCCTTCCGAGGTGGGTAAAATGAGGAGCCGGACTGTTGTTGGGGGCAATATGATGACTCTGTAAACCGCTTAGAGGGGGCTGAAAGCCCTATGAAGCGGTATATAAGTCTAACTGCTATTGCTATTGCTATTGGTGAGCTGGGTTTACAGGATCATGAGTTCTGACATTCCCTACAAGCTTTCCCCAAGCAAAGCCAAAAGGGAAGCCAGAAGGAAGTTGAAAAGTCACATTCATGTTCTTGCTTAACAACAGCAACCAGGATTGACAAATTCCCATCACTAAATGATAATGATGATATAGCACTTGTTTCTTAGACTGCTCCTGATCTCAATTGTCATCGTAAGCCAAGGACTATCTGTATAATCCTTCAATGCTCATAATGTTTTTGAAGGATCACAGTCAGAATAGCATGTTAATAGAAGGGACCGAGGTGGCGCAGTGGTTAGAGTGCAGTACTGCAGCCACTTCAGCTGACTGTTAGCTGCAGTTCGGCGGTTCAAATCTCACCGGCTCAAGGTTGACTCAGCCCTCCATCCTTCCGAGGTGGGTAAAATGAGGACCCAGACTGTAGGGGCGATATGCTGACTCTGTAAACCGCTTAGAGAGGGCTGAAAGCCCTATGAAGCGGTATATAAGTCTCATTAATAAATCAATAAATAAATTGCCCCATTTTTTTTGTTTCAGGAGGCTTCAGAAAGGCCTGCTAGATGAAAAATGGGCTGTGAGGGTGTGGCATTCTCCCCCATGCCCCGTTTTCTCTTTTAGGAGGCTTCAGGGAGGCCTGCTAGGCCCAAACAGGCCATGTGGGAGTGCAACATTGCCCCCTCATGGCCCAGTTTTTGTTTCATGAGGCTTCAGGGGAGCCTGCTAGGCCCAAAACTGGGTGGGGGGGGTCATGCATATGCATGGGGGGAGCACAGGGGGGGTTGTGTGCACATATACGGGAGGGGGCATTGAACTGTGTGCCTGAGATATTGGAACACTGCTATCATGTACCTTCATCTTGGTCATTCCACTTATTAATTGTTCTCACTGTCGGGAAATTTCTCATTGGCTCTAGGTTGGTTTACTTCTTGATTAGTTTCCATCCATGGCTTTTTGTCCTTCCTTCATGTGCTTTGGAGAATAGGTTGACCCTTTCTTCTTTACGGCAGCCCCTTAGATATTGGAACACTGCTATCTCATCACCCCAATCCTGCTTTTTTACTGGAGTAGACATACCCAATTCCAACTGCAACCATTCTTCAGATGTTTTAGCCTCCAGCCCCCTAATCATCTCTGCTGCTCTTCTCTGTCCTCTTTCTAGAGTCTCAACATCTTTTTTTTTTAATATAGTGGCAACCAAAACTGGATGCAGTAATCCAAGTGGGGGTCTTACCAAGGTACAGGAACATCAATACATAATGGATCCTTTCCAACTTGTTGGAATTACCCTAAAGATAGAGATCAGCAGTGGGGGCAGCATATTACATGTTCATGCAGTTTTCTGCCAATTCAAGCAGAAGTGGGCATTACTTTAATTGAACTGTGGGGAAATATCCTTGTGCTAGAATTGGGCATGTAATATCAATTGGGTCAGAATCATAGTTTGGTAGCATGTTTTTCATAGAACAGATTCCAGACTTGTAATCTCTAGTTTTTCTATGAAAAATAATGGAGTGCTGGGTTTACCCATGCATATGTGAATACTTGTGCCAATGTAAGCACATTATGATAAATTGGAGCGTCACCATATAGAACAGGAAAGTGAAAACTCATATCTTAAATTTTTCTGTGTTAATCAGAATATTCACGAGAATAATCCCATCTTCTCTGGATTATACCTTCACTTATACAGACCAATGGTATCCTCCAGAGAAAAAATATATAGCAATAGCAATAGCAATAGCAATAGCAGATTTTTATATACCGCTTCATAGGGCTTTCAGCCCTCTCTAAGCGGTTTACAGAGTCAGCATATTGCCCCCCAACAACAATCTGGGTCCTCATTTTACCCACCTCGGAAGGATGGAAGGCTGAGTCAACCCTGAGCCGGTGAGATTTGAACCGCTGAGCTGCTGATCTAGCAGTCAGCTGAAGTAGCCTGCAGTGCTGCATTTAACCACTGCGCCACCTCGGCTCTCGAGGTGATAAATCTAATTCTTATTTTCTTGGAACAACAGGGTGTCTTCCTAGGAAATAGATGGTTAGAAATAAGGCCAGCTAATAACATCTCTGTCATTGAGGACTAATTCAATGTCTTTTTCTGACTCATTGCATTTTTAAGCTTATGTCTTGTTTTGGGGAACCTGAGTTCCATTTTTCTTTTCTTTTACCTTAACGAAAGTCACTGTGAAACATCACACTCCAGTTCTTGTGTGCTCATTACTTGTCATGGGAATAGTCAATGATGCCTTTCAAACCATGCAAAAAGCTCCCATTAAATCAATTACAGATCTATTAATATAATGTGATTGTAATATCCAGTACATCCGGTGGGGCCAAATTGTCATGAGTTATAATAAATCAACAATATTAAGAAACAATTAAAACAATGTAAACAACCCCCATGAGGAACTTCCTGAAGGCTCAACAAAGTGACTGTCATTTGAGTAATTAGCATCCCAAATGAACTATTAACTCAAACCAATGAAAAAATGTAGCATCTTGTCAAAATATATTCATGCAAAATTAAATGTGGGATTAAACAGCATTATTAAGGACAAAGAAGATGACTTCTTAGATCTTGAGATAAAACTGGAGAATTCAACAAGAATATAATATTAAACAATGATCTTCATGGATGGGCAGTCTCGGCATATGTATCATTTAATAAGTATAAGTATAATCTTTACTGTCATTGTACTTAAATACAACAAAATTGGTTAATAAATTGAGGACTTTATTTAATTCATGTTTTAATAAGAACTGGGCTGCAGTGGCTCATCAGTTAAAGATGTTGGGTTTGTCAGCTGGAAAACTGGTATCTTGGGCTTGAGATCTGAGCACTGAACACTGGGGTAAGCTCCCATTACCTGCTCCAGCTCCTGTCCACCTAGCAATTTAAAAGCATGCCAATGCGAGTAGATAAATAGGTACCACTTCAGTGGGAAAATAACAGCATTCTGTGCCTCTTGATATATAACCATGCTGAGCACTTGACCACAAAAGTGTCTTTGGACTATGCTAGAGAGACATCACCTCCTAGACTTGTACATGACTGGAGAGGGGAAACATTTATCTTTAATAAGGCCCAGTATTATTCACAATTACTGAACTCCAAAATTAAACAGAATGAAATGTTTAGGGCTTCATGTTTTAAGTGTTTAATTCTCATTTTAAAATTTTACATGTGTACCAATAGAAGATAATATGTGTAGATCAGGATCATCATGTGGTATCCTTGATGCTTTCTGAGTTTGGTTAGCAATAGCAATAGCAGTTAGACTTATATACCGCTTCATAGGGCTTTCAGCCCTCTCTAAGCGGTTTACAGAGTCAGCATATTGCCCCCAACAACAATCCGGGTTCTCATTTTACCCACCTCGGAAGGATGGAAGGCTGAGTCAACCCTGAGCCGCTGAGATTTGAACAGCCGAACTGCAGAACTGCAGTCAGCGGAAGTAGCCTGCAGTGCTGCATTTAACCACTGCGCCACCTCGGCTCTATGGTTGTTTTCCTGCATCATCAGAGGTGGGTTTCACATAATTTTACCACCAGTTCGCCATGCACTGAGAATGTGAGCACGAGCGTGCATATGCTCGCTTCATGAGTGTGCATATGCTCGCTTTGTGAGCGTGCGGCCTTACAGCATGTGCTTTGCTCACATGCGTGGCTTGCACACATGTGCACGGCTTAGAAAACATGGCTAAATAATACGACATAGAGTTGGGGTGGGGGTTGGGTAGGTCGACACTACCGGTTCACCTGAACTGGTCCAAACTGGCTGAACACCACCACTGTGCATGATGATGTCACCTAGTTGGGCAATGAAATGTCTGCAGAAAATCAATCAAGCTCAGAGAACACCAAGGACCCCACAAATTACATATGAAAATAACTGCATTAAGGAAAACTACATCAGTAAAGGTATATATCAGGCTGAAAACGACTATGTCAAGGAAAAATGCATACAAAAATATGTATGATTTTTGCGTCTATGAGCAAACATAACAATATTCAGATGGTGCCTCTTGTATGCTGCACTTCCTGGAATGACTGCATAAATCCATAACATTTTTCTGTGTTTATGAATATTCTAAGAAATGCAACAAAAATGAAACAGGTTCATGCATTGTTGTAGATGTTCAGTATTCTTCCCATGAAAACAACGGGAAAATTAATATGACTCTCTGACTTCTCTAAGAAGACCAGCAAAGTTTGATCTGAATATATTATGAAATATATGGTCATTAATTTCCCAGAGTGGAAATCCATCCGACATACTAGGCAATAAAATAAGGATTTACGTGGATCTGGATGTCCCAGAGATAAGACACCACGAGACAGAATTTTAAAGCGATTAATGCAAGAAAGGTGCCTTAGGATTCATACTGACATGAAAAAGTAGTAGGGTTTTCTTCTTTTAGTCTACTTTTAAACATTATGATCCACACTCAATATAATTATCAGAATTGCATGTACAATCAAGCCACGGAAAGGCATTTATTCTAACTATACCTCGGTTATGCTGCATTTTTTATTTTTTTCCTATGAGGAAAATCAATTAAACCATTGTAATTCTACTTCTCTCTCAGAATCTTGCAAGTCTTGAAGTACAATTCTCTCTCCCCCATCCCCTTTAGGTAAAGGTAAAGGTTCCCTTCACACATGTGTGCTAGCCGTTCCCGACTCTAGGGGGCAGTGCTCGTCTCCGTTTCAAAGCCGAAGAGCCAGCGCTGTCCGAAGACATTTCCGTGGTCATATGGCGGGCATGACAGCATGGAATGCTGTTACCTTCTCACCAAAGATGGTTCCCAATTTTTCTATTTACATTTTTACATGCTTTCGAACTGCTAGGTTGGCAGTTGCTAGGACAAGTAATGAGAGCTCACTCCATTCTGCGGCATTAAGGATTCGAACCGCCGAACTGCTGACCTTTCTGATCGACAAGCTCAGCGTCTTAGCCACTGAGCCATTGCATCCCCTTTACAGTCCATGAAACTAGGGAGGGTCCCTCCTGAGATGTATGTCAATTCCCCATTCTTTCTGCCACTACTCTGACTGTGGCTCTTCTCACTGTCTCCCAAGGTCATTCACACATACCATTACACTTCTTTTTTCATTGGCCAATGTGGTCCTCTTGCCTCTACAGGTTGTGCAGGCCTTTCCTACAGTTACAAAAATGTGATTTCATAGATAAATGGTTAAGAAGGAGAAAAGGCTGATTCAAAGACACAGAGAGAGAGGGAAGGAGAGGGAGAGAAGGTGGAGGAAGGATGGGGAACTCTAGGGAAAGAATGATGTCAAGGAGTTTCTTGATTCTTGAATGCTTATTGGTTTCAGTGAAGCGTAGCTTTCCCAGGGCTGACACTGAAGGACATCACATCATTTGGCTCACATCAAACATGCTCATTAGAGTTAAATCAAACTACCTGATTTTTCTGTACCAAGAGACTCTGGCAGAGGCTTCTAAGTTCCACCCCACTTAAGATGGACCACAAGTGACTAGTTATGTAAGGATCCTACTAAGGGCACAGCTGCCCTATTCATTCAGCACATCTGCTGCTAATACCTCATAGGCTTCCCTTTAATTTAACCACAAGAGAGTCGGCTATTCTGAAGCTGCAGAGCAGCTCTGCTTTTCTTATATGTTTCTATGCCTATAAGACAGAAAATGTATTAGAACCTGTCATGCTACCAGAGCACGTCAAATGACTTTTCTCCCTTCTGGGTGTCATATATATGAAATGTTTATATTTCAATTGCTATATTTGGGCTATATTCCGAGTCCATATCATACAAGCCAATTTTTCATTTATGTGGACCAATATGATCAACAGGTTTTGAGGGGCACCATATAGCTAAAAATTGCCCAAAAAGTTTTTGCCTTAGCATAACAGAGCTTAGGCAGGACACCCCACACCACTTTAAACAAAAGGTTGTCCAACATCTTCTTAAAGACTTCCAGTGTTGGGGCATTCACAACTTCTGGAGGCAGGTTGTTCCACTGATTGATTGTTTTAACTGTCAGGAAATTTCTCCTTAGTTCTAAGCTTCTTCTCTCCTTGATTAGTTTCCATCCATTGCATCTTGTCCTGCCTTCAGGTGTTTTGGAGAATAGCTTGACTCCCTCTTATTTGTAGCAACCCCTGAGATATTGGAAGACTGCTGTCATGTACCTTCATCTTGGTCATTTTTACATCTTGGAGCGGAGGAAGAGGACGCGACAAGGAGGTAGTAAAGCAGCAACCTTTTATTCAAGCAGAGTAACTATGATTCAACGTGGCGTGGTTCGCGCCAAACATTTATACCCCCGGGTTTGAACAATGAGCCAATGGGGCGTCGAGTAACCCGGCCAATCGGGGAAGGGATTAAACCGGCTCCGCCCGCGAGCCAATCAAAAAGGGAGATCTTACTTCCCGCGCTAGTATTCAACACCCCTCCCCCCCTAGTTAAGCACCCTCAAGAAGGGCAAACATAGTCCTGTAGATAGGTGGGACGATGACGCTCTCGTCCCGACCTTCGCAGTTCCCCGGCGATTGTCGTCGGGGGGGGAATCGCCAGCGGAGACATATCTATAGCGGAACGATGGTTCTGCGACGCAACCCCGAGGGATGGTGTGTCCGTGACAGCAGGAATGTCCGACGATTGACCCGTGCAATCTGGTTGGGATATAGGTTCAAAGTCTCGACAAAAGCTTCGAGGGCAAGAATAGCCAAATGAGGCGCGTCTATCCGAAAAGTTCGTATCGGCTTGTCCCCCGTTCCCCGAGGAGGGGCAGTCCGTTGGGGATAAGGTCATCGAGGGTAGCTCATGCTGAGGGCGAATGTCTGAGGGGCTCGGGCCGTCTGTTTCCGCGGGGAGGCGTCGCCTTAACTGGTCCAGGTGGCGCCTCCATTGCGTTCCGTCGGCCAAGCCGGCCCTGAAGGAACAGGGGCCAGTCAAAGCTGTGATGGTTGCGGGAACCCACCGTGGATCCCCAGAAAAGGAACGAGCCCATACGGAATCCCCTAACTTAAACGTATGGGAAGGAAGGGCCCCCAAGCTGCTCGGTAAATCCCCTGCGTAAAGTGGATGGAGCCTATCTAGGGGGGTTCGCAATCTCCTACCCATCAAGAGCTCCGCAGGACTTTTATTCGTCGTTGGACAGGGTGTAGAGTGCTGGCTCAAGAGATAGGCCGCCACTCTCTCCTGCCAGTCCCCCTGGTCCATGCGACCCAAGGCTTCTTTAGCTGAGTGAACTGCGCGCTCCGCCCTACCGTTACTAGCTGGATGATACGGGGCTGTGGCCGCGTGTCTAATCCCTTGTCCGGCCAGGAATTCTTGGAACATAGTGGAGGTAAACTGGGGCCCGTTGTCTGAAACTATCACATCCGGTAGCCCATGTGTGGCGAACATCTTACGAAGAGCCCTCACGGTACTCTCTGCTGTAGTGGAGGTCATGAGTACCAACTCCACCCACTTAGAGTAAGCATCTACCACTATCATGAAGTTTCGGCCGTGGAAGGGACCGGCGAAATCAATGTGTAAACGGGACCATGGGCCTCTAGGGATTTCCCACTCACGAGGGGCGGCTGTGGGGGGATTCGGCCTAGAATTTTGGCATATTCTACATCGACCTACATAATCTGCGATTTCGGAATCTAGCAAGGGCCACCACACGTAGCTGCGGGCTAACGCTTTCATTCGCGCTATGCCTGGGTGGTTTTTATGGAGTGCAGGCAGGATTCGTGCCCGCAGGGCTGTGGGGATCACTACCCTATCCCCCCAAACAAGGCAACCCCCGTGAAGGGCAAGTTCAGCTTGTCGTGCCTTAAATGGTCGGAATTCTTCCGCTATCTTTTCTACGGGCCACCCCCTCAACACCCATAGAACTACTTGGGATAAAACGGGGTCAGCCTTTGTACAAGCTGCAACATCCGCAGCTGAAACGGGGAGGTCGGATTCAGCAATAGACAAAATGGAGAGAGAGGGCACGTGGGCTGTGTCCGTCTGTGGCAAGGGACAACGACTCAGGGCGTCTGCGTGCCCTAGTTGCTTACCCGGACGATATAACAGCGTATATGAATATGCCGCTAAAAACTCGGTCCAACGTGTCATGCGGGGAGACAAAATGGGGGGGGTTGGCTTATCGCCTGCCAATAGGCCTAGGGGCGGCTTGTGATCCGTGACAAGGGTGAAATTCCTACCGTAAAGGTAGTCATGGAATCGCTTAATGCGGGACACTGCAGCTAGGGCTTCTTTATCAATTTGGCTATAATTTCGCTCCGTTGAAGAAAGCGTCCGGGAGTAAAAGGCTATGGGGGCCTCTGAGCCGTTCGGGAGAACATGGCTCAGAACCGCCCCTATGCCATAGGGAGAGGCGTCACACGTTAAAACTAGGGGCATCCTGTCGCTATATTGAATTAAGACTGCTGACGAGGTTAAAACATCCTTTATAGCCGCGAACGCCTGCGCTTCACGGCTACCCCATTTCCAGGCCGCTGACCGGTCAAGCAGTCGGTGTAACGGTTCAGCTAACGATGCCTTGTGGGGAATAAAAGGGGCGTAAAAATTTAAAAGCCCCAGGAACGCCTGCAATTCCGCCCTAGAGGTGGGTGCAGGAGCGTTTTTTATGGCCGCAACTTTCGAGGGAGTGGGGTGGATGCCCTGTGCATCGATGAGAAATCCCAAAAACTCTACTTGGGGAACAGCAATTTCGCATTTACTGCGCTTTAGCTTCAATCCGGCCTCCCTAAAACGTGTAAGGACCTCCCGCAATATTTTTAGGAGTTCCGAGTGACTAGGGGCTGCAACCAGGACGTCGTCAAAATAAGGAACGACGCCTGGGAGCCCATGGAGCAACCGCTCCATGAGGCTCTGAAAAATCCCCGGGGCGACCGAGACGCCAAATTGGAGGCGGCGGCAACGGAAAGCCCCGCGGTGGGTGACAATAGTCTGGGCTGTAGCCGCATCGTCGTCTACGGGAAGCTGCTGATAGGCCTGTGCCATATCCAGCTTGGCGAAAATGCGGCCTTGCCCTAAAGAATGGAGTAGATGTTGCACTACAGGAACAGGATATGGATTTGCCTGCAGGGCCAAGTTGATGGTCGACTTATAGTCGGCACATATCCTCACCGATCCGTCGGGTTTGACCGGGAGAACTATGGGGGTTTCCCAACGGGCGTGGTCTACGGGCTCTATTACCCCCTGCTCTAGGAGCTTATCCAATTCAGCGTCTACCTTTGCTCTCAATGCGAAAGGGACCCTACGCGCCTTCAGCCTAATAGGCGCGACCTGGGGATCGAGGCAAAGGGAAATGGGGGTACCCTTGTAACAGCCCAATTTCCCATCGAACACATCTGCGAACTCATCTAAAACGCTATCTACGGTACGGGGGACTACCCTGTGCACCCCTTCTATGGTGAGGCCCAAGGCGGGAAACCAATCTAACCCAAGAAGAGCGGGCAGGTTATTCCTAACAATTAAAACTGGGAGTTTCCCCTTAAAATTTCCATATTCCACCCGAATGTGGAATATTCCTGCCGTGGGAATCCCATTTCCCTGGTAATCTAGGAGGGAGACCCCAGCAGGGCGCAATTTACTCTGAGGAACCCTGGGGCAAAGACGGGAAAACAAAGCCCAAGATAGGAGGGAACGGGAAGACCCAGAGTCCACCTCCATTCGGCAAGGCTGACCTTCAAGACGAACGGCGGTGCTAATTTTACGACCGCCGGCAGGGATGTGGGAAGCCCGGTAGACCACGCACTCAGCGCTGGGGAGCTGATAGGTTGAGTGGCAGTCCTCAGCTCGCCTCGCTAAACGTGGTTGTCGGTGGCGTTGCGGTGTCTGACGCTGGTTGCTGGGCTGCATAAACGATGGGGCTGGCATGAGAGCCCGGCAGACCTTGGCGAGGTGTCCTTCTCCTCGGCAACGGCGGCAGACGGCGGAACGAAACGGGCAGGATGCGCGGCTATGACGGCCGCCGCATCCGCGGCAAGGTGCGTTTGAGGCTGGCTGAACGGGCGTCGGTGGTTGCTGGTGTGGCCTCTGCTTCGGATGCGTCCTCATCTGTCCGACGGTTTCCTCCTCCTCATCTTCCGTGGGGGAGAGGTCGTCTACGAGGTTTGTCTGATTGGAAGGCCCCACAGCGGTTTGCGCAGAGGTTTTCAGCTGGAGGCGTTCCATGTCGGCCGTGGATTGTTCAGAGAGTTCTGCCGCTCGCGCGGTCTCCACAGCTTGCACCAGGGTAATTTTGTGGTTTCGGAGCATACGGCTGCGCAATTGCACGTCGCGGACCCCGCATACAAACTGCTCCACGAGGTTCTCCTCCAGGTCTGCAAAATCACATTGGGCGGCCACTGTGCGCAATGCCTCTAGGAACTGGCTGATGGATTCGTTAGGCTTCTGCACACGGCGGCGAAAAGTGAAACGACGTGCTATCAAGGAAGGTGAGGGAGCGTAATGGTCCCTCAACCTGGACATCAGCTCGTCCCACCCCAGTTTGTAGGCTGGCCTCGGAGCGGCCAGGGCTCTCGCAGAAGCAAACATGGAAGGCTCACAGCAGGACAGGAAAAAGCTACACTTCTCCTCGTCGGTCTGTGCCCGGTTCTTTGACGCGATTAAATAACATTCAAACCGCTCCATGAAGCCGTCCCACGATTCTCCGGCAGACCCAAACGGCGCGAAAGGAGGAAGCGCTGTTGCCATGATGGTGCAAAAGCCAGAGAAGGGAAGGAAGAAAAGCAGAGAAGATTTTGTGTTCGCTGCCGGCGTTCCCGACCTGAAAACGTAGTTCAAACGCGGAGGCAAGCTGGTTTGTTCTTCTCTGTGGTCGCGGGAATCTTATCCCATCCTCGTCGCCAGTTTTACATCTTGGAGCGGAGGAAGAGGACGCGACAAGGAGGTAGTAAAGCAGCAACCTTTTATTCAAGCAGAGTAACTATGATTCAACGTGGCGTGGTTCGCGCCAAACATTTATACCCCCGGGTTTGAACAATGAGCCAATGGGGCGTCGAGTAACCCGGCCAATCGGGGAAGGGATTAAACCGGCTCCGCCCGCGAGCCAATCAAAAAGGGAGATCTTACTTCCCGCGCTAGTATTCAACAGTCATATTAGCAGTTAGACTTATATAGCAGTTAGACTTATATACCGCTTCATAGGGCTTTCAGCCCTCTCTAAGTGATTTACAGAGTCAGCATATCGCCCCCACAATCCGGGTCCTCATTTTACCCACCTCGGAAGGATGGAAGGCTGAGTCAACCCTGAGCCGGTGAGATTTGAACCGCTGAACTGCAGAACTGCAGTCAGCTGAAGTAGCCTGCAGTGCTGCATTTAACCACTGCGCCACCTCAGCTCTTATCTATTGAGGTAGATAAGCCTCACTCCCTACACTGTTATCTTTGGAACCCCCAATCAAATAAAAATTGTACAGGTTTTTTTTAATGGCTCATGAGATATCAGTGTTGATGTAGGAGATGACCAGGTTGAACCTGAGGGCAGAGTCCAATGTGCCATCACTTTAGAATCACCATGTTCCCACAAGATATCTAAGTCCAGCCCTCTGTGAATTCTCTTGACTCTTATCCAGTGCCAATTTGCTTGACTGTTAGTAGTTCAAATTCTTGCATACAGGCAGTATGAAATAATGGAATGGAGCAGTGGTGGAAGGGAAGAGAAGGGAAGAGGAGAGGAGAGGAGGATAGGAAGGAGAGGACGGGACAGGAAGAGAGGAGAGGAATGGAGAAGAGAGGACAGGATAGGAAGAAAGGACAGGACAGGAGAAGTGAGGAGAGAAAAGAGAGGACAGGAGGATAGGAGAAGACAGGAAGAGAGGAGAGGAATGGAGAAGAGAGGACAGGACAGGAAGAGAGGACAGAACAGGAGAGGAGAAGTGAGGAGAGGAAAGAGAGGACAGGAAGATAGGAGAAGACAGGAAGAGAGGAGAGGAGAGGAATGGAGAAGAGAGGACAGGACAGGAGAAGTGAGGAGAGGAAAGAGAGGACAGGAAGATAGGAGAAGACAGGAAGAGAGGAGAGGAGAGGAATGGAGAAGAGAGGACAGGACAGGAGAAGTGAGGAGAGGAAAGAGAGGACAGGAAGATAGGAGAAAACAGGAAGAGAAGAGAGGAGAGGAGAGGAATGGAGAAGAGAGGACAGGACAGACAGGAAGAGAGGACAGGACAGGAGAAGTGAGGAGAGGAAAGAGAGGATAGGAAGATAGGAGAAAACAGGAAGAGAGGAGAGGAGAGGAATGGAGAAGAGAGGACAGGACAGACAGGAAGAGAGGACAGGACAGGAGAAGTGGGGAGAGGAAAGAGAGGACAGGAAGATAGGAGAAGACAGGAAGAGAGGAGAGGACAGGAATGGAGAAGAGAGGACAGGACAGGAAGATAGGAGAGGACAGGAAGAGAGGAGAGGAATGGAGAAGAGAGGATAGGAAAGGAAGAGAGGACAGGACAGGAGAAGTGAGTAGAGGAAAGAGAGGATAGGAAGATAGGAGAAAACAGGAAGAGAGGAGAGGAGAGGAATGGAGAAGAGAGGACAGGACAGGACAGGAAGAGAGGACAGGACAGGAGAAGTGAGGAGAGGAAAGAGAGGACAGGAAGATAGGAGAAGACAGGAAGAGAGGAGAGGAGAGGAATGGAGAAGAGAGGACAGTACAGGAGAAGTGAGGAGAGGAAAGAGAGGACAGGAAGATAGGAGAAGACAGGAAGAGAGGACAGGACAGGAATGGAGAAGAGAGGACAGGACAGGACAGGAAGAGAGGAGAGGACAGGAAGAGAGGAGGGGAGGAGAAGAGGAGAGGAGAGGAGAAGAGAGGAGAAGAAATAAAGCTAGAAGGGACCTTGGAGATCTTTTCTTGAACTCTATCCTGGTTCCTGGTTTCTTGCACCTGACAATTCCTGTCTAAAAACCTGTGAGATTTAGGCACAAACAATTCCAACCTCTTATGAAATCTGGTGGTCTCACTATTCTTTCTCTATGCATTTAATATTCCCTGTTCCATTAAGTATGACATCAAAGTGACAAGTATGTGTTTTTTTTTTTAATGTCATTCAAACCAACCTTTCCAAGCCAATTTATTCTGGTGGGATGTGGCCCATCACTAGGTTGGCTTGAGTCGTGCATGTGGCGACGTCACACTGCCTTCTTCCCTACATCTCAGCTTCCCCCCACATAACTGCATCTTTTCCAAAGAGGACATAATTTAATATAGACCGCAGGAGCTGAGTGATTGGGAATGGTTCTTAATTAGTTTTTCTGCTCCCTCTGTTCCGGTAGCTCTGCCTCAATAATGCATAGGTTTTAATTATAGGAAATTTCCTATGGAATTTAATTGGAATCCGAGGGCTGAACCTCCCTGCATCACTGCCAAAAAATTAAGGGCATTGTTTTATTGAAAGATTGGAAATAAATATCAAAAGGCAACAGGGAAAGGAGTGCTTATTTGCAAATTGAGGGGAGAGGAACCGTTCTGAAGAGACAAAATCTCACTATTTCTTTCTGTCCTCGGCAGGTTCAGGTGACCATTAGCATATTAGCTAAGCAATTGAGCTGAAACAAATACAGCTTTAGAGATTTGTAAATCAAAAACCAAATGATCTCCTCCTTTTCATATTCTAAGATCACATTTTCTCAGCACAGTACACAGGCCTCTACCTTGTGTCATTTTGCTTATCTGCAGTTCAGCGGTTCTAATCTCACCGGCTCAAGGTTGACTCATCCTTCCAAGGTGGGTGAAATGAGGACCCAGACTGTGGGGGCAATATGCTGACTCTGTAAACCACTTAGAGAGGGATGAAAGCCCTATGAAGCGGTATATAAGTCTAACTGCTATTGCTATTGTTATTATCCCCAGGCTGTCAATGCTTTATCTTGGAGCCCATAACTGACTTGACAAGCTACAGTGGAGCAGTGGTTATGTAGGAAGTTAGCACCCATCCCTCTCCTAGATAAATGAAATATTTTAGGGAATATTTAAAGGGAAGAATATTTCCCCTAAAAGGGAGGCAGAAACTCATCTCCCCACACCCTTGATTTTTGTCAATGGGCCATTAAGGCTTGGGCCAGTCTATTCTACATAACAAAGATCTACCCCCTTCAGGAAGAGCTATAAGAGGAATTGCCCAAAGCCCTTTCATTACGTCATCACCCAGCAAGAGTCAACCAAGCTTGGGACACAGCACAGCCTCCAGAGTTGCCCCGGCATGGCCCCATGGGAATCTGACAACCAATCAGAGTACAAGCTCAAATTCAAAAGCTCAGAGGGGGTAAAAAAAAACAACTTGGGGCATTCTCAGCATCTCTTCCCTTTTTTCTTTGTTCGCCCAACATCTTCAAGGCATGTGGTCCTGTCCACCATTAAAACCATCTTTCCAAAGAGTCTCCATGTTTCCAGTGTCTTTTTCCCCACTTGGAACTGAACCCAGAAGGATATTTCTTCCAATAAGGATTTGTGTTTCTCATAATTCCTCCAAATAGATGATAAGGACATTTCTAAACTCAAACTATACTCATTCCTACTTCTCAAAATATCATGTCATTTTAGACAGGCTTTCATTAATACAAGCTCAAATTCAAAAGCCCAGAGAGGGCACAAAATCCAGGCGCTCTCAGCATCTCTTCCCTTTTTCTTCAGCCAAGATCTTCAAGGCATGTGATCCTGTTCATCAATAAGCCTCCTTTCCAAGCAACTTCCATGAATCCAGTGTCTTTTTCCCCACTTGGAACTTAACAAAGAAGGATATTTCTTCCAACAGTTAGAATGCAGTATTTATTGCAGGGTGAATCTTGATGTCGACAAGGTAGAGAAACACTAGTGTAACATTCAATAACATCCCATACTCAAAGCACATCTGTCTACTGCATGAGAGTATTGAGACAACATTTCATGCCTTATTAGTCTTCCAGTTTTTTTACTTCCTAGGCTGAAATGTCTATCCCATTTCTGCTCAGTTTTGATTACTATTAGAAAGGCTAAAACATAAAAAAAATGGTTGCTGGAGTTGGGTATATCTAGTTAATGAAAAGAAGAAGTAGCCAAAACAAGAAATAAAAGTTTAGAAAACTATTGATTATATTATGAAGAAAAATGTTTATGTGTAAATTTTGAGCCGAGGTGGCACAGTGGTTAAATGCAGCACTGCAGGCTACTTCAGCTGACTGCAGTTCTGCAGTTCGGCTGTTCAAATCTCACCGGCTCAGGGTTGACTCAGCCTTCCATCCTTCCGAGGTGGGTAAAATGAGGACCTGGATTGTTGTTGGGGGCAATATGCTGACTCTGTAAACCGCTTAGAGAGGGCTGAAAGCCCTATGAAGCGGTATATAAGTCTAACTGATATTGCTATTGCTATTGATTATATGCACTATACTATTACATTATAGTATCATTATTACATTATCATTAGATTTGGTTAGAAACTATGAGAAGGTAAAAATTGAATAGTAAACTACAAAAGAAGAATATACATGCTGATATGGGAAACTGTAAAAGTATACAATGTTGTTATGCTGTTTGTGTTTTTATCTGTTTTGTATTTGTTTTAAACTTGAAAATGTGTAATAAAATCTATTTTTTAAAAAAAGAAAAGAAAAGAAGGAATAGGGGGGTGACATGATAGCAATGTTCCAATATTTAAGGAATTTGATATTTAACTTCCATAGAGAAGAGGGAATCAAGCTATTCTGCAAAGCACAGGACAAGAAGCAATTGATGGAAACCAATCAAGGAGAGAAGCAAGCTCAAACTAAGGGGAAATTTCCTGACAGTTATAACAATTACTACACAATGTCGTCTAGTGGCTCCTCGGGGGAGAGCCTTCTCTGTAGCTGCCCCGGCCTATGGAACAATCTACCCCCTGAGATCCGGACCCTCCCCACTCTCTCGGCCTTCCGAAAGTCTATTAAGACCTGGCTGTTCCGGCAGGCCTAGGCTGCTGATCCTTGATTGAGCTCCAGCCCCACTAAGATTGAGTGCATGTTGTGTTTTTTTAATTCGCTTTGTCTTTGTATTTTAAATTCTTTTAATATTTTTAAATTGTTTTTTATGTAAGCTTCCCGGAGTCCTTTGGGATTGGGCAGCATACAAATTCATTAAAACCTTAAACAATTAATTTTTTTGTAATGGCTTGCCTCTAGGGGCTGTGGGTGCTCCAACACTGAGGGTTTTGAAGAATAGATTGGACAACCATTTGTCTGAAATGATATTGAGATTCCTGCTTGAGCAGGGGGTCAGACTAGAAGACCTCCAAGTTCCCCTCCGACGCTGTTATTTTGTTATGCATTGTACTAATGGTTCAATCCACTAAAACGTCTATGCTGTTTCTGCTCAGCTTTGATTACTGTTAGAAAACGCTGGGTTTGAATTACAAATAAATTTGGAAAAGAGAAACGGGAAGCCCCTTCCATACTCTGACCATTTGAAAAGAGGTTAGCACATGTGCAATCTGCTGTATCAATCTGTCAAGATACATTGCTACCAAAGACAAAGGCGCTTGCATGCCAAAACACAACTTGAATTAAGTTTCGAGTCTAAAAACTGGATACAGTGGCGAAATATATTTCAAAGAAACTTCAAATAACCTCTTTGGCAAATCCAAGTTATTGTCGTTTTTTAATCAAGCTCACCATGAGAAGAATTGATCACTTTTAATACAAAAGAATTCTAGCATAAAAGAATGCTAGCAAAAAGTTAAAATTAATCTTTATTAATATCTTTGGCAATGTTCTTTTGATAACTTACCAAAAAAAAAAGTATATTTCATTATACAACAGAGTGAACAAATCCACCTTCCCATTGCGTTGAGCCACATTTACTGATTCAAATAGCAATATTCTACCCAGCAGGAACTGACTTTGCGTAGACTGAAATAATAGATTCCAAAGTTATTACTGATGAAATCCAATCCTCTTGTAACTTGCATATATGCCATCCTATAAATGCAATGAAAATTCAAATTGGTGACATTCATTGACTTCTAAATGAGTTCTTTTATTTCTCAAGCTGTACTCTGCAATAACATATTTTTCTATGCCTCGATGAGATGGTCCCCAGCAGGTGCTGGAAAAGACAGTAATTTATGCCTGGTTATCTGCCTGTCCCCCGTGGTGTCAGCCCAGGCACCCCATAAAAGACAACAGACTTAACGTGAACTGGGTCTCTTCAATTAAACAGCATCATCCATCAGGACCCAGGAGGCAGTCCGACTCTGCCATAGCGCATGCCATGTAGAATGAGGCACCTCCAATATTAATGTGCCTACTCCCCTGATAGCATTAGGGAGCCTTGATGATGCACTGGTTAAAGTGCAGTCTTGCAGGCAAACTCTGCCCACAGCCTGGAGTTCGATCCTGATGGGGCTCAAGATTGACTCAGCCTTTCATCCTTCTAAGGAAAAGGTAAAGGTTCCCCTTGCACATATGTGCTATTTGTTTCCGACTCTAGGGGGCGGTGCTCATCTCCGTTTCAAAGCCGAAGAGCCAGCCCTGTCTGAAAACATCTCTGGGGTCATGTGGCCAGCATGACTAAATGCCAAAGGTGCACAGAACACTGTTACCTTCCCACCAAAGGTGGTCCCTATTTTTTCTACTTGCATTTTTCACATGCTTTCGAACTGTTAGGTTGGCAGAAGCTGAGACAAGTAACAGAAGCTCACTCCATTAGGTGGGACTAGGGTAGGGGTGGCTTCCTGCCAGTTCTAACCTCTTATATAGAAGAGGTTCCACAAATCTACAGTGCCGTTTAGAACCAGTTCAAGCTAACTCCCCCTGCCCGTCTGCACATCATGAAGATGAAGAGCGAGAGGAGGAATTCTGGGAGTTGAAGTCCACAAGTCTTAAAGCTGTCAAGTTTGGATACCCCTGCAGTTTTTTTTTTCTAAAGGGTTGGGGGTGCACGGGTCTTGTAACTTGACAGCTTTAAGACTTGTGTGCTTCAAATGCCAGAGTTTCTGAGCCAACACTTTGATTGCTAAGCAAGAGCGCTGTTAAGTGAGTTTCACCACATTTTACAAGTTGGCCACGCCCACCCAGTCATATGACTGCCAAGCCACTCCCACTCAGTCACATGGACAGCAAGCCACTCCCATCCTGTCACATGGCTGGCAAGTCAATCCCACAAAGCAGGCCACACCTACAGAAGAGGTTCTAAAAAAAATTTGAAACCCACCACTGCACTAGGGATTCGAACCGCCGAACTGCCGACCACTCTGATCAACAAGCTTAGTGTCTTAGCCACTGAGCTACCATGATCCTTATATACCCATATAGTCATGTCCTATTTTGGTGATTCTATGGGCCAGGCCCACCTGCCTGCACATGCACAAGTGACCCCACACCTGCGGAGGGGATTTTCGCCCTCCCAAGGCTCAAGAGGCTTTCCTGAACGAATCAGAACAAATTTTCGGTTTGCCCATTGAATGTCTTCTAGTCCAACTCCTTGCTCGAGCAGGAGACCCTATGCTATTTCAGACAAGGGGCTATCTTCTAAAAACCTGTGGATGATGAAGCACCCACCACTTTTTAAAAATTGATTTTCTATTAAATACATTTCCTTAGTGCTTATTAAACATCGAATTGTCTGGGTATTTAATTTGCTTAACAATACAAATTTACATTCTTAATCTCCACCCCTTTTTTTCCAATCATTGGTAAAATAGCTTCCATGTTCGATAGTAATCTACATCTTCTTTCTGTTTAATTTTCAATGTCAGTCTATCAATTTCTGCAGAATCTAGTTAGTATCTTCCTGACTATCTCTTCCTCTCGTGGTATATCAACATTTCTCCAGTATTGTGTGCCCCCACAACTACTGAAGGCAAGCTGTTCCACTGGTTAATTGTTATCGCTGTCAGGAAATTTCTCATTTCCAGGTTTCCAGGCTTCTCTCTTTGATTAGTTTCCATCCATTGCTTCTTGTCCTGCCCAGAGATCCTTTGGAAAATAACCTGACCCCCTCTTCTTTGTGGCAGCCACTCAAGTACTGGAATACTGCCATGAAAGCAAACTGGAGTTCTGAAAAAAAAAATCCCTATGTTTGTATGAATGAAAGCATTTAAACAATGACTCTCATTTGCAGCCTGCAACGCTTAAAGCTAGGTATCATACTCAATTGAGATATTCAAAAAGTAGAGCTAAAGGTTAGCATGGCTTTTTCACAGTTGTAACCAAATCTTTAATTTGCCACTAAACATGATCTATAGAAACAGAAACCATATGCACAAGCACTTGGACATTAGTACTTCAGAAATACATGAGTAACTCTTTCTAACAATACACCCAATTTAAGTCAAGCATGAAGCCGTACATGTCCTTTTTGAACACAACACTAATTGCCTGGCCTTTTGTGAATCATTAATGATGCAATTTGGCCCAAACCCTGGCAATATACCATCTTGTCACTAAACCCATAATATGCTTCAGTTATATTAGAGATGCTGGCAATTAGGCATTTAAGAGGGAAGCACAGCTTGACTCCTAATATCTCAAGTGAGTGATGGAGACAAGCCATTAGGTCAAAACTGAAGGGGGTTGGAAGAATCTGACAAGTTCAGTTTGACTCAGTTTCTCATTCTGTCAACCTGAAGTTCATCTCATGCCTTTGCCAATCGGCTATCTTGTAAAAACAAATATGCATGAGAATCCACGCACCTTTTCATGTCCATTTGTCTTAATGCGTGCATTGTTATGGGCAATTTTAGTTAATATATGCACCTTTTTTGCAAACCTAATATAATGCATTTTTTGCAAACTACTTAGACTAATGTATCCAGGAAGAAATATAAGTTGGGAAGATGAATGGCACAGAAATTATATTTCTAAGATAGAAGCGAAGCCGGTTTCTGCTCCTAAGTTACTGTCATTATCATTGTCATCATCATCTTCATCGTCATCATCATCTTCACCATCGTTACCATGTTACCATCAATATGTGTAATTAACCACTCTCATTCCAAATAAAGTCACTTCAATATTCTGCTTTTATTATTTGTGTATATAATTCAAGGTGGTAAACATATCTAATACTTCCCCCCCCCCCGTACTCACTTTTAGCACAGACTAAAAATGTTGAGATTGGGGGGGGGGGGGATAATGAAACTAGAGTTTCCACACTTTCCCTAGTGACCGAATTTCATGTGGTTTAAATCAGCAGTAGGTATTGCAATTGTTAGACCTTGGAAATAGGGAGAGCTGATGCAAAGGGGGATACAGCTCGTCTATTTTTTTAAAAACAATTTTATTGGTTTGTAACGTAACATACAAAAAAAATTACAAAAGCTAATGGTAGGAAAAATAGGGAAGGAGAAAGAGAAGGGGGAAAGAAAAAGAAAGGAGGGAAGGAAGGAAGGAAGGAGGGAAGGAAGGAGGGAAGGAAGGAGAGAAGGAGGGAAGGAAGGAGGGAATGTAGGAGAGAAGGAAGGGGGGAAGGAAGGAGGAAAGGAAGGGGGAAAGGAAGGAGAGAAGGAGAGAAGAAAGGAGGGAAGGAAGGAAGGAGGGAAGGAGAGAAGGAGGGAAGGGGGAAGGAGGGAGGGAAGTTAGGAGGGAAGGAAGGAGAGTAGGAGAGAAGAAACAAGGGAAGGAAAGAGGGAGGGAGGGAAGAAGAAGTAGGACCATTGTAAGATAAGATGAATCTATGGGATGGTAAGAAAGCAATCTTCAAGTATATGTCAACTGTAGGGAAAAAAATTGTTATAAATACATATTATTAATAACAGTTATGAGATCATATAATTGTGAATGTATATATGAAATTGATAAAATAAAAAAATAAAAAAAATAAAAATAGGGAAGGAGAAAGAGAAGGGGAAAGTGTGCGAAAGATGGGGAGAAAGAAAGGCATTGACGTCTGACTCCTTTTGGTGCAATAGATTAGGGTAGTAATATCAAAACACAAGTTTTTACTTTTACATAATAGTTTAAACCATCCATTTCTATAACAACAAACCTATCTAATTGCTAAAAACCCAAAAATCAAAGTTTCAATTTTTTTCCATCTCAAGCACAAAGTCCAGAAGTGGTTTCCAGGTAGAAACAATGTTTTTTTTTCCTTTCCATGACTAGCATTTAGTCATCTATGCTAACTCCATCAACTTTTGCGGACATCTGTCCATTGCTGACCTCCTCTAATTTTTGAAAATAGTAGTACAGTGTCTGTTTTGACCCAAGAAACACATCATATTTTATGCCAAGAGTCATTTTGGTCTAATGGTTAAGGCACCAGCTAGAAAAAGACCAGTGGAGACATTAAAAACAGTGTTCCAATAGTTGAACAATGTTCCAATATTTTCCACAGGGAGAAGAGGGTCAAACAGCTATTTTCCAAAGCACCTGAAGGTCAGACAAGGAATAACTGGTGGAAACTGAACAGGGAGAGAGATTCAACCTGGAAATAATGAGACATTTTCTGACAATGAGAACAATCAACCAATGGAACAGAAGTTGCCTCCGGAAGTTGTGGGAGCTTCATCGCTGGAAGCTTTCAAGAAGAGACTTGACTGCCATCTGTCAGAAATAGTGTGGGGTTTCCTGCTTGGGCAGGGGGTTGGACTAGATGACCTACAAGGTCCTTCCAACTCTGTTAATCTGTAATCTGTTAGACATTATGTATTAATATAAAATCTGGAGTTCTAGTTCTGCCTTAGGCATGAAAGCCAGATGGGTGACTTTGGGCCAATCACTCTCTCTCAACTCAACTCATCTCACAGGATTGTTATTCTGGGTAACATAGGAGGACTAAGATCATTCAATATGGTCATCACCTTGAATTGTTTATAAGAAGAGCCGAGGTGGCGCAGTGGTTAAATGCAGCACTGCAGGCTACTTCAGCTGACTGCAGTTCAGCAGTTTGGCTGTTCAAATCTCACCAGCTCAAGGTTGACTTCCATCCTTCCGAGGTGGGTAAAATGAGGACCCGGATTGATGTTGGGGGCAATATGCTGACTCTGTAAACCGCTTAGAGAGAGCTGAAAGCCCTATGAAGCGGTATATAAGTCGAACTATTGCTAAGAATAATAAAGACCAGATACAAATAAACAAGCACCAAACATATTGGGAAGAAGTCAGTCGGGGATGAATCCACTGCTCAAATTGAGTAGGACTAGACCTGTTGTTTCTACCAAAATTGGAAAATGTCTCAAATAATATTGAATTAAATGCTAGTACAAAATGAGCAATTTAAGAAGAAAAAGAAATGGGAGGAACACCTTCCAAAATAACTATCCTTGTCTGTAGATGCTTTCCGAAACAATTTTGGAAAAGAAAAATAACACATGCATTTTCTAAACTGCCAGGGAAGCATTAAAATCATCACATTCCTTTGTATTCAGGACTGGCAGCAGCTTCTGGTTCAACAAAGGAAAATTCAAATCAGCCTTGTCTCTAAGGAAAGAATATGGAAAAGGGCAAGAGTCATTGTTTAGATCTGCGAAAAGGCAAGTATGGCTTGATTTGCCCTGATAGAGCTACCCAAGTGAACCAACCATTAATTAAAATTAATGACAGCTATAAACTAGAGACAAAGACAAAAATGAATGTCCTCATTGGAAACAAGAGCAATGAAATAAATACTAGAGAGAGTATTTACAGTAGGGTAGGGTAAGGTAGAGAAGAGAGAAGAGAAGAACAGAGTTGGAAGGGACCTTTGGAGGTCTTCTATTCTAATCCCCTGCTCATTTCAGGTAGGTGGTAATCCAATCTCTTCTTAAAGACCTCCAGTGATAGCAATAGCAATAGCAATCTGGAAACATTAATGGAGATCAGACTTAATCATGGATTTGTAACTATCTGACAAACCATACTGAAATATTAGTCTTCAATGGTACTACATCCACATGGAAGGAAATATGCAGCAGGGTTCAAGTTTCCATCTTAGGCCCAGTACTCTTCAATATCTTCATAAATGACTTAGATGAGAGAATAGAAGGGAAACTTATCAAATTTGCAGATGACACTAAGCTGGCAGGAACAGCCAACACCCCAGAAGACAAACTGAGGGTCCAAAAAGATCTTGACATACTTGAACAATGGGTCCTACCCAGGAGAGGGTTCTGGAAGAAACTACTACCAGTTTGCTCAGGGATAAGCCCCATGCGCACGATTGAAGCATGCTGTGCGCGCATGCGCAATACAACTGACTTAAGCAGTCTGCTGCTCTGAGAAGTAAACAAGCAATCTGTCTGGGCTTGTCTGCTGAAATGAAACTAATTGCTTGTAACTCTCCTGCCTTGTGTTTACTTGGAAGAACCACCTGTTGGCATTGTACATTTATTCATCTATTCTTATGTATATAAAGAAGTTAATGAACCCAACCGAATCAGTTATCTCTGTGTGTTTTCTGGATTTGAATTTATGCAACACACTAACATAACCTATAAAATTAGCCATGACCCCTGCATAGTCCCATGGGAGTCTACCAGTAACCAATAGAATGCATGCTCTTGCCACAGGAACAGGAAGCTCAAGTTCAAAACCAAGAGAAGGTATAAATGACTTTCATGCTCCACTCCTTGCAGTCAGCTGCCCAGGACCTCAAACTCATGTGATCCTGTTCATCAATTAACCATCTTTCCAATCAGCCTCGGTGTTTCCAATGTCTTTCTCCCCACTTGGAACTGAACCCAGATGGACATTTCTTCCAACCCTTACCATCTAAGGATAAACAAAAGAAAATTACATAAGGCAGGCATCAACCCGGGAGGGAGTGTTAAAGGAAATCTATCTCAAATCTATCACATTTGTGATGGGTTTTGCAAAAGTTGCAAAATAGTTGTTCTAAAGAGGGAAAAAAAATTGCTCCCCATTGTATCATTCAACCTCATTCATTTTCTTGGAGC
>NW_028261385.1:13722221-13760936 GCF_051295495.1 Thamnophis sirtalis | reverse complement strand
ATTCATTTTCTTGGAGCTCCTGAGGATAATGGTCAGTTTTCCTGAGCGCTTTGATGGCGTGTAAAAAATGTTATGTTAATAAGCGGAGTAAAAGATCTCTTTTCAAACTGTGCTCTTTTTCTCTTCAGTGCACCAAGCAGAGATAAACCCCGGTAGTTATTGCAGCTGGAATGTGCTCTTAGTGCCCGAAGGAGAAAGCAAAAATCACCCAGACGTGAGTTCCACCCATCCTAGAAGTTTTCTGCTTTTGCTATTGATTTTTTGGCTTGGCAGCCTTGTTGGAATAGCAAGATCAAAGCGAAGTTAAAAACAGGAATGTCTGCATTTATCCTTGAACTAGACTTTAATGGATTAGTTAAGGGTGGGGGGGAGAAATCTTTGCAAACGTAATTTAGGAATTATCAGCAGGAACAACAGCAGGTTAGGGAAGGTAAAGTATCTGACTGCAAAGAAAGAGGACAATTGCACGGAAAGCCGCTGGCGTAGATCAAGGCTGTGGTCTGGTCAAGATGCTTTAAGCAGCGTTCTTTTCCAAGCCTGTCCTTCTCTTGAACCCCCTTGGATTTACAGCTTGCCAGCCACCCTGCAAATAAACCATAAGGCACAATTTCTTACAAAACGGCTTCTTGTATTCGTCCACCGAAGCCTGATGAGTAGACATTTCCTTTCAAGGCTGTAAATTAACGGAGGATTCTTATTAGGGTCACAGCCCTGTAGTGTTTTTAAGAACGCTGATTAGATGACCCACAAAGTATAAGTGTAACATCAGTGGTGGTATTCGGCCAGTTTGGACCGGTTTGGCTGAACCAGTAGTGGCGACCTGAGGGTGGGCCTCCCTGCGTGAGCAAAGCGCGTGCGGGGAAGGCTCTCTCTCTTACTAAGTGAGCAGGCACATGAGTTTCAGCGCGTGGCAAACCAGTGATAAAATTATGTGAAACCCACCTCTGGTTAACTTGTTCTGCTAACAAATAACCCAGGATCCAATTCATAGTTCTGATCCTCACCTTGCAAGCTTCACATGACTCAGCACCTGGATAGCTCTTTCATCCCCAATGTAACTCTGTCCATCTGGTAAGATCTGGGAAACAAGGCTAGCTCCCACCGCTGAGGGATGGACACCTATAAGGACCCCGTAGTTGAACCTTCGTGTTAATGCTCCAATGCCCCCCTTCCTTTGGGACAGACTAACTCATGATATCATTTGAGTAAGGTGGCAATTAGGGTTAAGGTAAAATTATGATTGTATGCCTTCTCTGCTTCTGTGAACCGTTAAGATGGGCCAAGCTACATCAATCAGTCCACTCTCTCTCTCTCTCTCTCTCTCTCTCTCTCTCTCTCTCTCTCTCTCTCTCTCTCTCTCTCTCTCTCTCTCTCTCTCTCTCATTCTCTCTCTCTCTCTCTCTCTCTCTCTGTGTGTATCTCATCTATATCTATCTATCTATCTATCTATCTATCTATCTATCATCTATCTATCTATCATCACTTTATCATCTTTATCTGTTTGTCTGTCAATCTATCTTATCTATCTGTCTGTCTGTATGTCTATCCAGCTATCTATCCTCAGTCAGTCAGTCAGTCCATCCGTCCGTCCGTCCGTCCAGCCAGCCAGCCAGCCAGCCAGCCAGCCAGCCAGCCAGCCAGCCAGCCAGCCAGCCAGCCAGCCTGCCAGCCAGCCAGCCAGCCAGCCAGCCAGCCAGCCAGCCAGCCAGCCAGCCAGCCAGCCAGCCAGCCAGCCACCTATCCAGCTATCTATCTTCTGTCTGTCTGTTTATCTACCTATCTATCCAGCTATCTATCATCTATCTGTCTGACAGTCAGTCAATCAGTTTGTTTGTCTGTTTATCTATCTATCTATCCAGTTATCTATCCTCTATCTGTCTGACAGTAAGTCTGTCTGTCTGTCTGTCTATGTATGTATGTATGTATGTATGTATGTATGTATGTATGTATGTATGTATGTATGCATGTATCTATCTATCTATCTATCTATCTATCTATCTATCTATCTATCTATCTATCTATCTATCTATCTTTCTTCTATCCATCCATCCATCCATCCATCCAACCATCCATCCATCCATCCAGCTATCCACCATGTACACAACAAAACAACTGTTCATCCACCTTCTGAACAACAGCACACAAGGTTTGACCATAGTTTTCCTTCTTATATAATATCAGTTGTTTCAATATGATCACCTATAAATTGTTATTCACGGTTTCTCATTTTTTACTGCTTAAACAGGAGAACTCAATGGAGTCCAGAACTTTTTAGATGTGAAGTTTGTTCCCTTTGGTTCTCTAGTAAATTACCTTATGGTAAAATACTGGGGTCCAGTCTATATTATATATATATATATATATATATATATATATATATATATATATATATATATATATATATATATATATATATATATATATATATATATATATATATATATATATATATATATATATATATATATATATATATATATATATATATATATAACAAGACTATAACTTATATCACTCAACTGACTGAAAGAATCCTTTAGTTGTGTAACTCTCTTTTCACAATGTTTAAGTAATATGTATGCTAATCTTTTATGTTTTAAATGGGTTTAATAAAGTGCTTGCTTTATGTTATGCCGTTAATTATTTATTTGCTTTGTGGAGCTGCTAAGAAACTCTTGCAAATTAGCAACTATATGCAAACACCGAATGAAAACAACAACAAATACTGGGATGTCTTTATAATACTGTGGTAGAGTTATTAAATAACATAATTAGTGAGCAAAAAGCTACTATCCGCTGAAAAGATTCAAAGGATACAGAACAGGGGATAAAAAATGGGGGAGACAGGAATTGGAAAAAATATCAGGTCATCTCCTTTTATTTAAGTAGAACAAACAAAAGGTTGTTTTTTTTTGCTAGAACTCAAAATTATTTCAAGTTTGTGGGGTTCATTTTTACATGTGAATCAATTTAACCCTTGGTGCTGAGCAGGTATATGTGTGAACCAGAGGATAACACAGGCAGAAACCTCAATTGTTTATCTGCAAGTTTGAGGTCCAGTTACTTGAATAAGTCAACATCATGAGAAAGCTAACATTTTGTCTCATTTCTTGTACTCACGAGACAATCAGGAATTTCTAATTATGTGGACCAATCTGGGAGAGAGGGAGGGAGGGAGGGAGGGAGGGAGGAAGGAAGGAAGGAAGGAAGGAAGGGTGGATGGATGGATTGGGGAAGAAGGTAATAGTAATCTACAGCCAAAAAAACCCCCTTCCACATTGAAAGAGAGCCATGATGTTGCAGTGGTTGGAACACAGTATTGCAGGCTAACTCTGCCCACTGCTAGGAGTTTGATCCAGACCAGCTCAAGGTTGACTCAACCTTCCATCCTTCTGAGGTCAGCAGATTGTTGGGATCAATATCGTGACCACTTAGAGAGGGCTTTAAAACATGGTGAAGTGGTATATAGGTCTAACAGCTATTGCGATTGCTACCATAATTATTCTTCCTATTCTCAGACAATTTTCAGTTATTATCAGATCATATTTTCCCCATCAATATCAAAAAAGACCCTATTGCTTCATGAGTAGCATCTATTTTTCTCCATGGATTTTTTTTTTCTGAAAAAAGAAAACAATAAATCATCAACACACATGCACACACATACACCAGAAGGCACCATATTTTCTCCCATCATCAAGTCTATACGAAGCTGAAGTGAGATTGTCTCTGGCATTGCTGTTTGAAGCAGGATTATTCAGAGCAAGCCACAGTTACTAGGCATAACAGTTCTATCAAAAAAGGCAATTAGAAGATTTCAGGTCAGCGTTAAATGACAGTAGTTGAACAATGCTCAAGAATTAATCACTGAGCTGACAGCTCCAACCTTTGGCCTCTCTTTAGCTTTCTGCTTTCCCTGTTGCGTGTTCTATTGTTTTATTATTCCAGCTCCTTGATTGTACAAACTCTCACCCCGACTTTTAGTATAACATGGCAAATGAAGATCTGTAAAAGCTCCCCGCGTGGTCCCAGGAGATGCCGAGCCAAGAATATCAATAACAGACATTGTAGTTCTCCTCCAAGGAAAGAAAGCCCTGTCTTCAGAGAAACAGAGGTTGACCCTGGACTCCCACTGGGGAGAAACCTCTGGAGGCTCAGACCAAATGGCAGGTGGAGGATGGGTGGGAGATAAAAGGCAGGAGAGAAGAAGGAGGAGAAGGAGAAGGGGGAAAGATTGGAAAGATAGAGAAAAGAAAGAAAACGCCACTAAAGTATCTTTCCAGCATAATGATCTCTATCATTTATAGGTAAAAGTAAAGGTTCTCCTCACACATATGTGCTAGTCGTACCTGACTCTAGGGGGCGGTGCTCATCTCTATTTCAAAGCCAGCGTTGTCTGAAGACGTCTCCGTGGTCATGTGGCCGGCATGACTAAACACCAAAGGCACACAGGACACTACTACCTTCCCACCAAAGGTGGTTCCTATTTATCTACTTGCATTTTTACATGCTTTCGAATTACTAAGTTGGCGGAAGCTGGGACAAGCTCACTCTGTTACAAGGCGCTAAGGATTCGAACTGCCGAACGGCTGATCTTTCTGATCGACAAGTTCAGCGTCTTAGTCACTGAGCCACCGCCTCCCTGTATCATTTATATTTATATCCATATATCCATATCCATCTCTCCTCCCTCCCCCTCTCTCTTTCCTTCTGTCACTTGTCTGTCTGTCTGTCTGTCTCTCTGTCTGTCTGTCTTTCCCATTGAAATACAGGTACCAAAAACATCTTGCAAGAGAGATATACAATGTGATACGCACAGGTAGAGTTGGAAGGGACCCCAACGACATCACATAAATCAGAAGTGCCTGACTCTAAATGGCAAGGCTACATGCTACCCCTAAGATGATCAAGTGTCCCTTGATGCTTCTCCAAAAATCACCACCTAGTTCTAACATCTAATACAGTGGTGATTTTTTTTTTTACTACCGGTTCTGTGGGCATGGCTTGGTGGGTGTGGCAGGGGGAAGATACTGCAAAATCGGTTCACCAACAAATGCGCGCCCGTCAAAACTGCGCAGACAAAACCGTGACGTTCAAAGCGCGGCCACAAAAGGGCGCCGACAAATGCGCACTGACAAAAGCGCACTATCAACAAACAAAATAGTGGGATGCGAAAACAACGTAATAACCCTAACCCTAAACCTAACCCTAATCCTAACCCTAACCCTAAACCTTACCCTTACCCTTACCCTAACCCTAATCATGCTTTTGTGGGCGTGCTTTTGTGGGTACGCTTTCGACATCATGGTTTTCTCGCCGTGCTTTTGTCGGCGCGCTTTTGTCGGGCGCGCATTTGTCGGGTCACAACAAAATCCCCATTCCCTTCCCACTCTTGGGGAAAGGATATTGCAATATTCCCATTCCCACCCCTTTCGGGGGCCAGCCAGAGGTGGTATTTGCCAGTTCTCTGAACTACTCAAAATTTAAGTTACCGGTTCCCCAGAACCTGTCAGAACCTGGTGAATTTCACACCTGATCGGATATGACATACAATGAGTAATTATTAAAGATTTCAAACCTATTGATCATATTTAAATAACTCAGTGTTAATGGCATCTACGTTAAATAAAACTTTTTTCCCATTCTGGCCTATCCATTTCTGGCCCCTGAACTGCTGTCTTCCAGAGTGGGCTACCATATGCCACCATAAGGCTCAGTGCCCTTTGCCTGCCCTAAAGTGGAGTCCTTCTGCTCTTAAGACAATACCTGAACTTATCTCCTCCCTCATTATTCCTGTTTTATTTCCAAGAAAGGCTGTCCATTCATTGTCAAAGGTGGGGTTTGTTTCTGGGGAACACAGTCAGAAAGGGATGGGAACTGCGGAGGGTGGGAGAAAAGAGAGCGAATGTGTCAATCTGCCAGCACACAACAGCTGCAGCCTTCATCCAACAGATAGCAGATGCAGCATCTTTCAAAAGCTGGCCCCCTCCTGGCGCTGGGTGTCAAAAGGCCATGTGGGCTGCCATGAAAATTCATTACTGTCACAAGACCGAAGACCTCAACCAATGCTTCTGACAGGCCTGAAATCAACAGATGGGAAGTGTAAATTAAAAACAAATCATCTTTGGTGTTAAAGAGCAAAAAGCAAGAAGTAAAGGAATGTGTTTGCCTAGATCTATTTATGGTTTCCTTTCTTAGTTTTTCTTAGCTTCCATATCAGTCACCTTCCCCCCCCCCCCTCCTTCCTTTTTTTTCCCTTTGCTCTCCAACTTTTCAACTTGGGAGCTGACATCGAATTAACCATTTTTCTCCCTTTCTCCAAACCTTTTAAGATTTAGCTGGGATAAGTTGAAACCGTTTTTTTTTTAACACACGGCTTGAATTCTCTGTGTTAGGGATATGTGTGGAGTTCCCACCTGCCCAGCGTCCCAGAGATTCAAAATGTTTAACCCTAAATTTGGTATTGTTTCCAAAGGTTCTCACAGAGTCACCAAATAAAATGGTTTCATTGCATCCTGAAGGCAGCAAAAGACACCCAGAGCCAAACAGAGGTAGCAATTGTGAAAAGGCAATTAGTTCTCTTTTGCCCCCTCTCTTTCTCTTCCAAATAGCAATAGCAATAGCAATAGCAGTAGACTTATATACCGCTTCATAGGCCTTTCAGGCCTCTCTAAGCGGTTTACAGAGAGTCAGCATATTGCCCCCAACAATCTGGGTCCTCATTTTACCCACCTCGGAAGGATGGAAGGCTGAGTCAACCCTGAGCCGGTGAGATTTGAACCGCTGACCTGCTGATCTAGCAGTAGCCTGCAGTGCTGCATTTAACCACTGCGCCACCTTGGCTCTATATCAAAGAGACAAAATTGCAGATGACCATTAGATGGCAACAAAAAAGAAGAGACAAAAGGTTTTACTCTTCACTGACCTCTAGTGGTTTATTTTTGGAATCCTTTGTAGCAGAGATCCATCTAGACCAGGGGTGTCAAACTCAATTTCATTGAGGGCCGCATCAGGGCTGTGGTTCACCTCAGGGGGCTGGGTGGGCATTGCTGTCTGGATGGGTGTGGCCAACTGGATGGGCATGGCCAGCTTGCTGTTGCTCTCCAAACTGCTGGCATGCTTCCTCTTTGCACTGAGTAGACCAGGCCGAAGTCACAATGGCCTGCTGTTTCCTCTTTGCACTGGGTAGACTGGGCCAAAGCGACATGGGCCAGCTCCTTACATTTTCCAGGATGGCCCTGTGGGGCATATCTGACCATATCACGGGCTGGATCCGGCCTGCAGGACTTGTGCTTGACACCCCTGTTCTAGAGAGAGAGGTTTTTCTATTTCTACCATCAACATGGAAACTCACCAAGCATTTCCCCCAGGTTCTCCTGAATTAAAAGTGCAAGACTTGCACACCTCATGTCCTCCCCCTGGAGTAGAATAGGATTCAGCAAGGAGGAGGAATTTGTCTGAAATGGTAGAGGATTTCCTGCCTAAGTAGGGCATGCAAAAAATGGGGGGAATGCCTGTCATGTGCGCTGGGGGTCGTGCATTGCATTATGGGGGCGGCACGCACACGCACGCCCCTCCTGCACTCCCTCCCGCTTTTGGCACACAAGCCAAAAAAAGGTTTGCCATCGCTGGCCGAGGCCTTGAGTTCAAATGCACTAATGTTCCTTTTTGATCATGAGATGATTTATTTTATTTGTATGGTGATCATATATGGTGGTACTGCAAATAAGACTATTTGGGACTATTCCTGATGCATAGAATAAGTGTCTGGTTCCAATTTTCTCACTCTGCCTCTTTAGATAAGAAAACAAAGTACATTCCTGCTCTCAAACTCAGAAATCCACGCTGATTTTCATAATAAAATTGCAAAGTAATAACGGTTAAAAAGCTGGGATACTTAAACAGTTTAAAACGTCCCGTGTTTTAGGGAAATCCAATTTTGTTAGCTTCCTGGGGGTGAGTGCCATTGTTATTGTTGTTGTAATGAACACATATTCTTGCTGTCATCCAATGACCAACAATTAATTCCACACTGTGATATAAATGGAGTCTACTGCTAATTTCATGGAAAATTGATTTTAATCCTGTACATGATATCCCTGCAACGTGAATTAAATGTAAAGTTGCCAAACGAAGGAATAAATGAATGAAATAATGGATGCCTGGGTAAATATATATTGAGAACTAAGGTTTGAATTTAATCTGGTTCCACCACCCAGGTCATTTTCAAGATCAATAAGAATTTTCCCTGCAATTAGTTCTGTTATCGGTCACGATCTCATGAACGATGATGGAAATTCAGGATCATGTCCATATATTAACCTGAGTTGGAGTTGACAGAATGAAAGGGGGGGGGGAATGGTGCAAGGGTTTTTGAGCAATTGTGCAATATTATAAGTTACAGGAAGATCCATAACTGTTTTCTTTTATATCAATTATTGACTACCGAAAAGCTGTATTAATTCTTCTTTCATGAGCATAAATGAATATTGGCTGCACTGATTAAAAATCTTAATTAAATAGTTAAAGGTTCATTATTTTCATGGGGGAAAAAAATCAATGTTGGAATTTCAACTAGACTCACTAGTCTGAAACAACTGTGATAAATAGGCTCATTCTTATTTTATGTCCATATCACCTCTTCTCTTCTTTCTTCTGCTTCTTTCACAGCCAGCCATGGTTTTAGCAGTTAGCTGCAATTAATACATTGGGTTTTTTTTTAACCCTCAATTCAGTTTTATTTTGGGAGACATAGTCCTATTCTCTCAAACCTTTAGGGCAGTTTCATCAAGGTTAAGAAGTCCATAAGCCTTCTTGCTCATCTTCTACAACCTTGGGTGAGAGAAGTCATTATCATGTCTCAAATAAACCTAAGCTTCAATCATCCTGACATATTTTTAATCTATTTTTACTACATTAAATCATCCATTTGTTGTTGTTGTTGTTGTTGTTGTTATGTAAAATCACAGCTTCCAGTTCTTTAACTGTGCTGGCCTTCATCCATGTCAAGTTCTTCCCAAGAAGCTACACTGTAGTGATATAATTAAAAGGGCTTCCCTCAAAGGGATGATCACCTACATGAAACATATATTTGACAAGAGCTGGAAGAAGTATCTTGTTGATTGCCTAACAATGAAGGGAAAACTCCACAAGAGTTGGAAATCCTGTAGATAATATGGGATTAAGCCACAAATCTTTGAAGCACCTTGCATTGGATTAAGAAGCCAACAGGGCTATGGAAAACTTCTTCACCATTTGTGTCAGCTAGTGTCAAGGGATGGTGCAAGGACTGTCCCTAAACCAAATTAAAGGCCTGAGGACTGTCCCTAAACTAAACATTAAACTGCCCTGGTCAAAGAAAAGAAGGACTAGGGAATGACATGATAGTGGTGTTCCAATATCTAAGGGGTTGCCACAAAGAAGAGGTGATCTATTCAACCTATTCTCCAAAGCATCAGAAGGCAAGACAAGACACAAGGGATGGAAACTCATCAAGGAGAGAAGCAACCTAGAACTAAGGAGAAATTTCCTGACAGTGAGAACAATTAATTGATCGAATAGTTTGCCTCCAGAAGTTGTAAGTGCTCCAACACTGGAGGTTTTTAAGAAGAGATTAGACAACCATTTGTCTGAAATGGTATAAGGTTTCCTGCTTGAGTTGGGAGTTGGACTAGAAGGCCTCCAAGTTCCCTTCCAACTCTGTTATTCTATTATTCTGTTAAAAGGAGCATAATGTATTGATCTACCCTTGAAGTTAGAAGCAGAGTCACCTGCTTGAGATAGAACAGAACAGAACAACAGAGTTTAAAGGAACCTTGGAGATCTTCTAATACAACCCACTTTTCATTCCAGACAAGTGACTGTACAATCTCTTCTTAAAAGCCCCTAGTGATGGAGCACCCACAACTTCTGAAGGCAAGCTAGCAGCCACAGCTTCTGAAGGCAAACCGAAGGCAAGATAGATGGCTAGAGAAATTAAATAAAGAAGTTATTGTTAGGAATATAATCCTAACGGTTGGGTTGGCAATAGATAAATCATGTAACAATGTTGTATCTGTTTCTTTAAATCATACTGTAAAATGTGATTGGTTGCTGTTTTCCTCAATCGGCCATAAGAGGGAGCCAGAACGACTGTTAGCTCTCTGTTTGTTAGATGCCGGGCTGATCTGGAAGTGCCGTGAGCTATTGTAAGTTTTGCAACTGCTAGCAAACTTTGAGTTCTGAACTGATTATATGATACTGGACTGTGTTATTTGGATTATCCCTTAACTGAAAGACATTGATGACTGACTGTCTTATCCGTGCATGACTTGGACTGTTTGATGGACTCTGATACCTCTATTCCCATGAAAGTAAAAGCCTATTTAAACTGCAGTGTCTCTGTACACTGGTTTGTGTGTTCTCCAACACAACTCTCACAATGCTTCGCTGAATGTACTCGCTCTCCCAACAGGGAGCTTAGCTAACAGTTATCAATGCACAAATCATCACAAAATGTCTCTTTTTGTCACAGATGACAAAATAGCTGTCCAGCATTTGCCCGATTCCAAACTTGCAGAGAATAAGTACTTGTCGGATTGAGAATAAGCTTGTGTCCCAAAACCTGAAATCCAACCTGCAAAATCAAAACCCATCATCTTGTTTAATTTCAAATTCAATCTATTTTTTTTCAGTTCCAGTCTTTTGGAACTGAAATGCACCAGAGCAATGGTGGCTAATCTTTCTGTTGTTGGGTGCCAAAAATGATAGCACATGCCCATGCCGGCACCTCTAATGTAAAGCACGCCCCCACATGCGCATGCACGGACAAACCTCCATCCACATTCCCTCCATGTGCGCCACACTGCTCACCTCCAAACTGAGCTTGGAATTGCCTCCGGGGGGGCGGGGAGGAAGTTTTCGCTTTCCCCAGGCTCCAGGAAAGTCCCTGGAGCCTGGGGAGGGTGAAAAACAGGCCCAACAGGCCAACTGGAAGTTCAGAAACTGGCGCTGGAGCTGACGGCTTGCATGCCAACAGATATGTCTCTGCGTGCCTGTGGCACATGTCCCATGGGTTCACCATCACGACACTAGAGGTTATAGGTTTTTTTTAAAAAGAAAAACAAATATAAACTTCTGTATCAAAAGAGTAATTCTGATTCATCAAAACTCCCAGCCCAGGTCATTTACATTTGGTTCTGAATCATGCTACAGCTGATTATAAACCTTAACTATTCCAGGCCAAGGCAGCTAAGTCACAAGTTTGGGAGACTTACATCTCATCAAGAGTCAGTCAAGAATCTTATCAACTTGATCACACTATCCTTTGGACAATTCCCGAAGAAACACAGTCTCAGAAGCGACCTTCCGTGATCCCATAAAATTTCAAAATGTTAACCTCAAGAGACTAGAAGAGTTGAAATTTAGAGGCTGGCACCTTTAGTAGGTCTGCATCTTTTTAGAAAGATGGCCTGAAAGTGTCTGAAATTCCCTTTCTCAAAAGTTGGAGGAGGAGGGGGGCGGGCATAGACACAGATTGAGAGGATATATTTACCGTATCTGAAACAGAAAGAATCAGGGACATTCACAGTACAAACCTTCAGTAGTTATGACAGAATGAAATGACTGTTAGAGAATAGTCAGGATGAACCTTTTAATGTTGAACAGGGATTAGAATCAGGCTGAGTTCAGAATCAGAAGCTATCAGCATTAATAAACATTGCCAAATCATCATGAACTATTGATCAGAGAATATTGAAAAACTAAAAGCATTAGAGGAGTAGAGAAGATAGCTAGTTAGATTGATAGACAGGAGAAAGAAAGAAAGAAAGAAAGAAAGAAAGAAAGAAAGAAAGAAAGAAAGAAAGAAAGAAAGAAAGAAAGAAAGAGGGAGGGAGGGAGGGAGGGAGGAAACCTACACACATACATGTGACTCTCTCACACACATACATACACACAAACACACTCACAGAAAGAGACAAAAAAAGAAGTGGCAGTTCCTACACACACAATATTTGCTAACGAAAGATAAACTTCCTTTGATTTGCTTTCAGAATACAATGTAGCCCTTCTTAGCCGGACAAAGAAAGGGGCAATTAAAAAAGAACAGGCTCTGCAAACCTGGGTCAAATAAAGTCATTCAAGAGCTAGGCCATAAACAGATGCTCCTTCTTTGGACAATGCTACCATAAAGAACTCCTTGAGAGCTCTATTGTTAAAATGAGACTCCTTGGGGAAAGCTTAACAACTTTAGAAGAGGGGAGAGGACAATATACCCTGAGTTTTAACAGCTGTGGAACAAAAAGCTTTGGTGAGTAGCTAGACGTCACCAAGGGAGGAGGAGGAGGAGGAGGAGGAGGAGGAGGAGGAGGAGGAGGAGGAGGAGGAGGAGGAGGAGGAGGAGGAGGAGGAGGAGGAGGAGGAAGAGATAACAGTTAGACTTATATACCGCTTCATAGGGCTTTCAGCCCTCTCTAAGCAGTTTACAGAGTCAGCATATCGCCCCCAACAATCCGGGTCCTCACTTTACCCACCTCGGAAGGATGGAAGGCTGAGTCAACCTTGAGCCAGTGAGATTTGAACCGCTGAACTGCAGATAACAGTCAGCTGAAGTGGCCTGCAGTGCTGCATTTAACCACTGTGCCACCTCGGCTCGGAGATGTTGAGACTGTAGAAATAATGCAGAGAAGAGCAACAACGATGATTAGGGGAGTGGAGGCTAAAACATATGAAGAACAGTTACAAGAACTGGGCATGGCTAGTCTAGTGAAGAGAAGAATCAGAGGTGAAATAATTGCATTGTTCCAATATCTGAGGTGTTATCATAGAGAAGACGGGACCAGACAAGGAACAATGGATGGAAACTGATCAAGGAGAGACTCAATGTAGAAATAAGGAAAAATGTTCTGACAGTGAGAACAATCAATCAATGGAACAACTTGACTTTAGAAGTTGTGGGAGTTTCATCATTGGAGACTTTGAAGAAAAGACTAGACAGCCACAGAAATGGTATAGCGTCTCCTGCTGGAGCAGGGGGTTGGACTAGATCAAATACAAGGTCCAGGAGGAGGAGGAGGAGGAGGAGGAGGAGGAGGAGGAGGAGGAGGAGGAGGAGGAGGAGGAGGAGGAGGAGGAGGAGGAGGAGGAGGAGGAGGAGGAGGAGGAGGAGGAGGTGAAGGAGGAGGAGGAGGAGAAGAAGAAGAAGAAGAAGAAGAAGAAGAAGAAGAAGAAGAAGAAGAAGAAGAAGAAGAGGAAGAGGAAGAGGAAGATCATGCAGTAGTAATAATGATAAAGAATTCCAAAGTGATGATGCCACATTCAAGTAACAGATGTTTATTCCCAAGCAGGGAGAACACTCAGCTCAGTACATCTACACAAAGCTTCCTGACTTTCCCTGCAGAACATAATTCGCCTTCCCTGCAGACAACAGCAAGTCCTAATCATTTATTTTCCCTACTGTGGTGACTCAGGAGCTTTCCAGCCTGCAGGGTGTGAATTACAGAATAATTGGAGGGTGGGGAGAGGGGGGGGGCGCAACCCACTTGGTACCAGGCTTAAAGACATCTCTTTGCATCGTGCAATTCATTGTAAAATGCTTTAGAAGGATGGGAGGAAGCCTCCTATTCAGCAGCTTGGCAAAGAAAAGGTACATCATAATGTATATTCACAACAGAAACCATCAAAATTGTTCCAACAAACTCTCTTCCCCCCCCCCCTTCCTGCCCAGAGGGGGAAGAAAAATTAGATCGATCATGTTTTGAATGGGGTTCTGCTAAGAATGAATTCATATGTTGCTTCTCCTGCCTTAACGCAGATCAAAGGGGAAAGCAAGGGTGACTATTTAGCACTATGGCAATTAATGAGCAATCCAAAGAGCAGAGGGTGAAATTTTCCCCCAAAATGAGCCAGTTGCCAGGTTGCCCAGATGACATAGGTTCCCCCCCCCTATTAATCTCAAGACATCTGCCCTCTTATTACTTTGGTACGCTCTCAGTCTGGCATCCAGAGTGGAGGCCGTACTTTAAATAAATGCTCATATTTTATCTGAGAATGCAGCTTATTGGACACAGAGCTCATTTTTCACCACGGGGCCATTCAGAGTTGCAGACATAATTAGAGACTGCAAGGGACTGATTGCTGGAGCACAGGCTTAAGTTCTAGCATGGGAATTATCTGATTGATTGCGGTGGGAATGAAGAGGAGCGGAGACTCGCTCACAACTGTCTTCCTTCCCCTCCCCTTTATGTGTCCGACTTCACAAATGTCTGTTCTCAGCTGTCGGCTCTTGTTTTCTGCTGCCAGAACTTTGACTGAAGCTCTGCCACTGGATCTTCTGATCATCTGGAGCAGGGCCCCCCCAACACCGGGGTTGTGGACCGGTACTGGGCTGTGGCATGCCAGAAACTGGGCCATGCAAACAAGCAAAGATCCATCCATGGGATACAGGCAGTACATGAAACCACACCTTCTCTGGTCCATGGAAAAACTTCTCACCATAGAGCTGATCCCTGGTACCCAAAAGATTGAGGGGCGCTGCCTGGAGGGGCCCCCGTAGATCTATCTGGATGCAATTTAACTTGGTCATGTATGGCAGGGGTGTCAAACTCAAGGCCCGGGGGCCGGATCTGGCCCATGGGGTGTTTAGATCTGGCCCATAGAGCTGCCTTGGAAACAGCGAAGGACTGGCCCAAGGTACCTCTGCCACAAAAAAAAATGGAGCTTGGGAGGGCCATGAGCACCATTTTCACTGGCAAAGGGTTACAGGAGGCCATTGCAGATGAATATGGAGCTCAGGAGCCTGTTTTCACTGGCAGAGAGCTTGGGCCGCCACAGGCATCCCCAACATGACTGACATCAAGCTGGCCATGCCCATCCTGGTAATGCCCACCCCAGGCCCCTGAGGTCCAACATAAGCTTGATGCAGTCCTGGAACAATGTGGAGAGACTCATAATCAATGGAAAAGTAAACGTCAGTTAAAAAAAAAAAAAAGATGCCAAGAAGTGGTAAGTTGGACCAGAGAAGGAAGAATCTGGAAGGGGATGACAGAAATAATAAAAGTTGGGTATTTCAGCTGTTATAAAGCTGGTTCTCACATTAGAAAGAGTAAGTAAAGAAATTATGAGCCAACAGATGGTTACTAAAGAACAGATGGAATCAGGTCAGCTTGCCCAAAACAGGAAGCCAAATACTTCTTTAAATGGCAAGCAGTCGTTAATACTTTTGCTATATAAGGAGATCTTGAATCCCAGGAGTTGCTGATATTCTTCATTACAGAGTTTGTGGACTTCAACTCCAGAATTGAGAGTTGGCTGACTGAGGAATTCTGGGAATTGCAGTCCAGTCGTCTTAAAGTTACCAAGTTTGGAGTCCCTAGAGATCCATCAGAGTTTGGAGAAGAATCCAGTAACAGAAGCTGCTGAGGAACAATTTTGGAGAGCCCCCTGATCTAGGAAATCATGGGTTAAAAATTCTGGTGGGTTTAGTTTGTTTGTCTTTTAAAGCCATGCAAATTTCCTCAATAAACGAACGTTCCTTTCAGATGATCAGTATCCATTTGACAACTGCCTCCATTGTTGTTGTTTTTTTAATCACAAGAGCCAAGGATCCAGGAGGAAGTCTTTATGATTAAAGATTTATAAGTCTGCAGATTGTGGAGAAGGTGTTTAAGGCGACAAAAGGCTTCCCATTTAATATCCTTTTCTCCCGCACATCCTTTGTAATCATCCACTCGATAATAGGTGTAATGAACTTATTATTCACCATATTCCTGAAATCGCATTATCCAATTAAAAGCTGCTGCTTAATGGACCAGAATTCAATCTGGAAACAATAAAGATGCTGAAACTTGAGTGTGCGGCTTTTCACCAATGCTGCCCTCACTCACCTTCCACGCACCTCCAAAATTTCCACCTCGGATAATGTTTCCCTAAAACAGCTGAAGACTTTGGAGATGGTTTTCAAAGCCTGCCATTTAACAGAATTAACAGGTTAACAGAGTTGGAAGGGACCTTATAGGTCATCTAGTCCAACCCCTCGCTCAAGCGGGAGACCCTACACCATTTCTGACAAACGGCAGTCCAATCTCTTCTTGAAAGTCTCAAGTGATGAAGCTCCCACAACTTCTGAAGGCAACTCCTGTTCCATTGCTTGATTGTTCTCACTGTCAGAAAGTTCCTCCTTGTTTCTAGGTTGAATCAATCCATTATTCCTTGTCTGGCCTTCGGGTCCTTTGGAAAATAGTTTGACCCCCTCCTCTCTGTGGCAGCCCTTCAGATATTGGAAGACTGCTATCGTGTCTCCCCTGGTCCTTCTCTCCACTAGACTAGACATACCCAGTTCCTGCAACCATTCTTCATATGTTTTAGTCTCCAGTCCCCTAAGCATCCTAGTTGCTCTTCTCTGCACTCTTTCTAGAGTCTCCATTAAAATAACCAGATAATCCTTTCAACAGATCTCCAATATTTATTCCCACTGACAAGTTTAATAACTTAGAGGTGGATAGAACTTCAGGTGAATGGTCACCTAATCTTGCAAAAAGAGATGAAGAACTTGGGGCTGAAGTACAATTCTCAGCATTCCTCATTCCTAGTGGTTCTACTCAAAATAGTTGCTCAGCGGTGTCTGTAGATCAAAACTTTCCCTCTCTGGCCTACAACTTTTCATTCAGTGGTTTATGTCCTCACAATGGAGTTGCACATTAAACGACCTAGATGCTACAACTGGTTTGGGCTATATTATTGCAAAAAAGGTCCATGCACCGGAACCCAAAAGAGAGCACCTGCCCGCGGCGTATGGACAATGGACTAGCTGTCCGCCACGCATATGCATGATGGAACCCAGAAGTGCAGCTGGCTGCCGCGTCCATGCGCACCGACCAGGCGCTCTCTTCTGGGTTCCAGCACTCCGGTGCACACTCCAGTTCCAGCACTCGATGCCAAATAAAGGTTAACCATCACTGGTCTAGAGTTAGCACTGGGCAAGTCACCGCCAAAATATCACCATTCAGACAGAAATGTCTTAAACTGGCTTAGCATCCAGCTGGCATCCACAAAGGACTGATGGGTGCAGTGCGGACATTGAGTGATTCACACATGGATTTTGGCCAACTAGTTGATCCCGAAGACTTATGAGTAGGCGGTGTGAGTCCAGGGAGCACACGAGACACCTTTGGCCTCATTTCAAAATTAAAGCAATCAATTTTAACGTCTGGTAAAAGCAATATATTCCTTTCTTGACAGCCTCTTGTGTCAAGAGTGAGGAACTAAGAAAGAAAAAAGAAGTATTAAGAAAAGAGAGAAAATGTTCCAACTAAAGTTACAGCGGCAGTAAAAAAAAAGTGACTTATTACTGTTTCTCACATTTACGATCGTGGCAGCATCCCCATGGTCACATGATCAAAATTCAGACGTTGGGCCACTGACTCATATTTATGACAGTTGCAGGGGCCATAAATGGAATCACATGATCACCAGAGGTGGGTTTCACATAATTTTACCACTGGTTCACCGCACACGGAAAATGGGAGCGTGCACGCACACTTGCTTCACTCGTGCACCTTCCGTGCATGCTCGTGGCCTTCTGTGCATGTGCTTTGCACACAGCTTGCACGCATGCATGCGGCTTAGAAAACATGGCTAAATAGGACAGCATACCACCGGGGCGGATGGGTGGGCCCACCTGTAGGTTGCTACCAGTGGTGGGTTCCAGATCCCGGTGCAACTGATAGGATGCAACGGGGCCGGGTGTCCACCACATGAATGTGTGCAGCACATGCGTGCACACATGCAGCATGCACATGTGTCCTTACCTCCTGTGTCACTCTGCGATGCCTCTGCGACACTCCAGCTGCTTGGAGGAGCGTTATGCAGGCACCGTATGCTCCGTGCATGTGTGCGGAAGTGCAGAAGAGCGGGCGGGCAGGTGGACCCTCCAGAGCACCGTACCAGAACAGTACCCGGTCTCCCGGAAGGCACCAGTATGCCAGTACCGGGGCGTACCAGTCGTAACCCACCACTGGTTGCTACTACCAGTTTGCTCAAACCGGTCTGAACCGGCTGAATATCATCATTGGTGATCATATTTTGTGACATTCTGAAAAGTCAATGGGGAAGCCAGATTGACTTAACAACCATGTTACTAACTTAACACCTGCAGGGATTCACTTAACAACTGTGGCAGGAAAGGTCATAAACTGGGGCAAAACCCACTAAACAAATGTCTCACTTAACAAGAGAAATTTTGGGCTCAATTGTGGTTGTAAATTGAGGACTACCTGCATACTGTTTTTTTTAAGAGCCGTATGCCACTCAGCATCACTGAGGGCTTATAAACTGCATAAATACTTTCTTTAAAAAACATTCTCCAATTCAGGCTTTTGGTACTTTAGACTTTGATGAAGTTTTATTAAATTTCTGAAGACAGACAGCTAGTCTTCCTATTCATCTAGACCAGCATTTTACCTCAATCTGACTTGGAAGCAGTGAGAAAGCTCCCAAGGTGGGTAATTATTTTTATTCGCCAGGGTAAAAATATACTGTGTCTAATTTAGGAAGTTATGTGAAGGTTGCAAAGTTAGTTGCCATGGGCATCTCTGCCCTCTGAAATGTTATTTAGCTGTTTATTATGTTCACAACAAGACTCGCCTCCAGAGATTTAAGGTGGCATGTAGTGGGGCCTTCCTATTTTTAATAACCATGACAACCCTTACCATCCTCACATCTGATGGAGGCAAATGCTGATCTAGAACAAGGGTCTCCAACCTTGGCAACTTTAAGACTGGTGGACTTCAACTCCCAGAATTCCTCAGCCATCTGGCTGGGGAATTCTGGGAGTTGAGGTCCTCCAGGCTTAAAGTTGCCAAGGTTGGAGATCCCTGGTCTAGAAGGCCCTGAGTATGAACCCACAAAATCTTATGGAAAAATCTGGCCATTGTTACACCATCTCAGCAGAGTTGCGTCAAAGACCAGAATTTTCACTGCAAGCAGGGGGAAAAAAAGGATATTTAATATCCTTAGTAAGAATACCACATCATTTATAAAGTGTCACTTTATAAAGCCTTAGTAAGGCCACACCTGGAATACGGCATCCAGTTTTGGTCATCATATTATAAAAAATATGTTGAGACTCTGGAAAGAGTGTAGAGAAGAACAACAGAGAGGATTAGGGAACTGGAGGCTAAAACAAACCAAAAACTGTTGCAGGAACTGGGCATGGCTTGTTTAATTAAAAGAATGAGTAGTGGTGACATCATAACGGTCTTCCAATACTTGAGGGGCTGCCACAAAAAAGAGGGAGTCAAACTATTCTCCAAAGCACCAGAAGGCAAGACAAGAAACGATGGATAGAAACCAGTGATGTGTGGTGAGGTTTATGGCTGGTGAGGCAGTCCTCTCCCCAGACACGCCACTGACTAAAGCACTTTCTTTCGCCCACGGCAGAGCTCAGGCGGGCGAAAGAAAGTGCTTTAATCAGTGGGGTGTCGCGGGAGAGGAGAGAATGCCTGAGCATTGCATTTATTAAAGAAAAAAGAAAAAGGGAAATTTGCAGGAAAAGTGGGGTGTCAAACTCAAGGCCCAGGGCTTGAATCCGCCCTGTAGGATACTTAGTGCCTGGAAAGAGTGGAGCTTGGTTCTTCTGGCAGCAAAAACAGGCTCCTGAGTTCTGTTTTCGGCTGCCATGGCCTCCTGCAACCATCTACCAGTGAAAATAGAGCTTGCACATGGCTCTTTCAAGCTCCATTTTCACTGGCAGAGGGATTGCAGGTGGCCATGGCAGCCGAAAACGGAGTTTGGGAGCCCGTTTGGCTGGCAGAAGCCGCACGGGCTGGTCCTTCACTGTTTCCAGGGCAGCGCCACAGGCCAGATCTAAGTACCCTGAAGACTGGATCCAGCAGTCAGCAGAAGTAGCCTCTTTTCTTATCACTCTTACCACTGCGCCACTGTGGCTCATAATGTACAAGATAATTAGGTTTTCCAAATAGGAAAATATGGGTTTTTTTTTGAAGAACATCTCCAAAATTAGACCGATTAGATCCCACAGATTAGGCCTCCTCCGAATTCCATCCGCCGGCCAGTGTTGACTGGCGACTACCTGGAGGAGAGCCTTCTCTGTGGCTGCTCCGACCCTCTGGAACGAACTCCCCGTGGAGATTCGAACCCTCACCACCCTCCAGGCCTTCCACAAAGCCCTTAAAACCTGGCTGTTCCGACAGGCCTGGGGCTAAAGAACTGTTGCCCCCCCGTCTCGAATGGTATGACTGTTGTGTGTTTTAATTATGCATTGTTATGTGTCGTTTTTTTTAATTTTTTGTCTGTATCTCCCTTCCTTGGTTTGAGTTGTGAGACGCCCTGAGTCCCCTTCGGGGGAAAAGGGCAGCATATAAATATAATAAACAAACAAACAAACAATAAACAAACAAAATTCATGCAGCATATGAACCTTACAGCAACCCCTACGTAAGCCTCCGGCTATGTCACTGGCATGTTAAAAAGAGAAACCATATAGCCTTATATTTAGGAAGTACATTTAGGAAGCCTTATATTTAGGAAAATCCATTTACAAATCCTTCCAATGTATTCCCTATCACCTTGGCTAATCCTTATCCCAGGCACCTTACAGAAAATATAAATCTCTGTTGAAAGAGCAGAGTAGGATTTACTAAATGCTACTTGAAAATCATGACCCAAGAAATATTACATAAAAAAACAACAACAACTCCATGGTCCTTTCAAGTAAAAATTAATGAATGAATTAATGAATGCTGAACTGCTACTTCTTTTAGCATTCCGGAGTCATACCCATCCAGAATACCCATCCAGAATGCTATGAATAGTGAAGAGAATTCGCTTGATTTCTAGGCATTCTGTTTTACTAAGACATTTGACAAGTTTAATCCACAAACTAAAATATTAGTGAGGTCTTTGGCTCTTTAAAATAGCCTTGGGGTAGCTTGCAACATTATGCAGGTAATTCCATGTAGATATACAACCTTAAGTTGATGGCTATTTCTATTGTTTTCTGTTGGGATGCTGGGAATGGAAGATTGTTGTTACTCAGGAAATCAATCAAGAAATGACTTACCTATTAACTGATTATTGGAAGGCTGTCCAAAGCAAATCTACTTTGGATATCAAAGAAATCAGCAATGAATTTCTAGGGAAATGAATTTGTGAAAGCTCCTACTTTTGAACTGCAGGGGAATTTGTTTCAATATTAGAGAATATTGGTAGCTCAGGAATGAAAGGTGGAGTTTTTGGTGTTCTCTGACCTCGTTTTTTTGCTTGCAGATATTTCATTACCCAACTAAGTACCGTTTTTTTCAATAATAGCAATAGCAATAGCAGTAGACTTATATACCGCTTCATAGGCCTTTCAGGCCTCTCTAAGCGGTTTACAGAGAGTCAGCATATTGCCCCCAACAATCTGGGTCCTCATTTTACCCACCTCGGAAGGATGGAAGGCTGAGTCAACCCTGAGCCGGTGAGATTTGAACCGCTGACCTGCTGATCTAGCAGTAGCCTGCAGTGCTGCATTTAACCACTGCGCCACCTTGGCTCTTCAGAGTATAAGATGCACCTTTTTTCCTCAGAAAAGAGGCTGAAAATATGGGTGTGTCTTATACACCGAATACAGCATTTTTGCCTCCTGAAGCCCCGCCCCTTCAGCAAAATGGCCTTGTATACCCTTATGAAGGCTTTCAGAGAGTTCCTGGGGACTGGGGAAGGCAGAAATGAGCAAAAAAACAGGCTGTTTTTTGCCCCCACAGCCCCCAGCAGCACTCTATAAGCCTCCAAAAGGCTATGTATGCAATTCCTTTGACAAAAAGGGCCTGTTTTTGCAAAAAACTGGCCCTTATTTTTGCTCATTTTTGACACCCCCCCCCCAGGCACTCTGAACCCCCCCCCCCAGGCTATTCATGCCTTTTTAAAAAAAATAAACAGGCCATTTTTGGGAGGTTTGCAGAGGGCAAAACCTTTTTTTTCCTTTTAGAAAGCTCTTTAACTGATTGATGAGAATTACATTGATCAAGTGCTGTGCCAGCAGAAACAAAGTCTTAGGTGCTGCAGATTGTCAGCGATTTCCTTCTCCAGCTCATGGATAAATATACCTGGAAACATCTACCTACCTACATACTCTCTCTCTCCCTACCTACCTACTGTATCTCTCTCTCTCTCTCTCTCTCTCTCCCTCCCTCCCTCCCTCTACCTACCTACTTATCTACCTATTCTCTCTCTCCCTACCTATCTACTGTATTTTTCTCTCTATTTCTCTCTCTCTGTCCCTCTACCTACCAACCTACCTACTCTCTCTCTCTTTCTCTCTCCCTACCTATCTACTGTATTTCACTCTCTATCTCTTTCTATTTCTCTCTCTCTATCCCTCTACCTACCTACCTAACTACTCTCTCTCTCTTTCTCTCTCCCTACCTACCTGCTGTATTTCTCTCTCTCTCTCTCTCCCTCTCTATCCCTCTATCTACCTACCTACTTTTTTAATTTGCCTCTTCAAATCCTTGGTGCATCTTATACTCTGAAAAATACAGTAATATCATCCATGTGTTATCTAGTTGAAACATCTGCAAACAAGCGAAGAAGGTCAGAAAGCATCAAGAATTCCAGAGCAAAATCTTCATCTGTTTTTTTTTTTTAAATCTTCAATGAAAAATACATCTGTAAAAGTATGTCTAAACATGTCAAAAATTGTCAAAAAAGTGGTACTAACACTCGGGATTTAACTAGAAAACATGAATGAAATATGTCTGCAGTAGGAACATTTACATGATAGAGAAGGGCCGTGGAAAAGATTGTGTTTGGAAAATGATTCTCAGTTTATATTACCGATCAGGTTCACAAAAGTTAATTTCAGGGAAGATTGAGCATAAGAACTTTATATAATACCGAACCGGTAGTGAAGATAATAGGATTATTGCCATTACTGCCCAGGTCCTAATAGGATCCCTTTGGGAACACTAATTGCCCTTCGTTGCTCTACAGGATAACAATGGCAGACTCCTCCCCAAGATGGCTGCTGCACAGTAAGAGACTTTCTTTTCTCTTACTGACAATCTGCTGTTTTTGCTGCCAAAGCTGGCTCTTTGGTCCTGCTGCTCCCCGGATTTGAATGGGAGCACTTATGAATGACTTTTGAATGATCATGGACCCAGTTGGGAAAGGGAGTCTGGAAGATTCCAGTTCCTTCTGAAAGCAATCAAAAAGTCACTGGGCAAATAGATCTTCCTGTTAGAAGTTTTGTTTTCCGTAGTGCAACTGGAATCCTAACTTTCACTTTTTAAATTTTAGTTTGCTTTTTGCAAACTAAGATAGTAATAGCAACATAATACAATACAATAGCAGAGTTGGAAGGGACCTTGGGGGTCTTCTAGTCCAACCCCCTGCCTAGGCAGGAAGCCCTATACCGTTTCAGACAAATGGCTATCCAGCATCTTCTTAAAGACTTCCAGTGTTGGGGCATTCACAACGTCTGGAGGGAAGCTGTTCCACTGATTAATTGTTCTCACTGTCAGGAAATTTCTCCTCAGTTCTAAGTTGCTTCTCTCCTTGATTAGTTTCCAACCATTGCTTCTTGTTCTACACTCAGGTGCTTTGGAGAATAGTTTGACTCCCTCTTCTTTGTGGCAGCTTCTGAGATATTGGAACACTGCTATCATGTCTCCCCTAGTTCTTCTTTACATTAACCTAGACATACCCAGTTCCTGCAACCGTTCTTCCTATGTTTTAGCCTCCAGTCCCCTAATCATCTTTGTTGCTCTTCTCTGCACTCTTTCTAGAGTCTTCACATCTTTTCTACATCGTGGCAACCAAAACTTAATGCAGTATTCCAAGTGTGGCCTTACCAAGGCATCATGAAGTGGCATTAACACTTCATGTGATCTTGATTCTATCCCAATAGGGATAGAATAGCAATAGGATCTAGGATCTTAGCTTATATGCCACCCCATAGGATTTTAAAGGACCCTCTGGGTGGTTCACAATGTCAGCATATTGCTCCTAATAATCTGAATCCTCATTTTATCGATCTCAGGAGGATGGAAGGCTGTGTCAACCTTGAGCTTCATCAGCATCAAATAGCAATAGCAGTAGACTTATATACCGCTTCATAGGGCTTTCAGCCCTCTCTAAGCGGTTTACAGAGAGTCAGCATATTGCCCCCAACAATCTGGGTCCTCATTTTACCCACCTCGGAAGGATGGAAGGCTGAGTCAACCCTGAGCCGGTGGGATTTGAACCGCTGAACTGCTGATCTAGCAGTAGCTTGCAGTGCTGCATTTAACCACTGCGCCACCTTGGCAAATGCTATCTGCAGGCAGAGTTTGCCCCTTCAATAACCACTGTGCCATCAAGGCTTTTGCCATGAGGAAAAGAATGCTTTATCCACAAAAGGAAGAATGGATAATTATTTCATCTTCATATTCCTCCCCCCCCCCCCCCCCGCTTATCCGGTAATAGATAGACCACAAACTGGGGCTGGGAATAAATTCCTTGTTAACAAATCAGCCTAACCAAGATCAATGGTCTTATCTAATAACTTCTATTACCCAAGCCCACTTGGGAAATAATTGCAAAAAAAAAAAAAGATTCAGCTTGTATCTTTGCAATGGCCTATTATGCTCCATGGAGCAGTCTTCCTTAAATATTAGTGACCTGGAATTAAAAGTGATAACAGTGCCATTAATAAGCTCTGGGGAGACATAATTGATCTGTGACAGTTTAATGATGACTTTCAGTCACGGAACGCAGGGGGCTGTTCATCTCTGCATGGCTGTCCAAAATCCCACCATTTAAGCTGATGGGTCCAATTGGAAAAAGAGCTCTGCCCCCCCCTCAAATTATTATGGTCTTGCTTTATTAATTAGACATGCTTCTCTAAGACCGTGAATCATGGAAGACAACAGCAGACTACCTTCTACTCTGAATTCTAATAAGAATTTCATTTCTATCAATGCTCGGCACCCATAAATATTACATATTATTTATGCATTGAGAGCCATATTTATTGAATAAATACTGTTCTTAGAAATGCTAGGGGAGTGGTTTGCACTTTTTCAAGTAATTTTTGGACATCCCGATAGAGCAGGGGTATCAAACTCAAGGCCCAGGGGCCGGATCTGGCCCGCAGGGTGCTGAGATTTGACCCGAAGGGCCACCCTGAAAACAGATGACATTTTACCATCACTCCACACCATGCACCCCTGCGACACTCCCACCTGTGCCCCATTTTGGGCCTAGTAGGCCTGCCTGCAGCCTCCTGGGACCAAAAATGAGCCGCGGGGGAAGCCAACCTCCTGTACTCCCCCCACGCCTCCGCACATGCACGCATTACCCAAAAATCAGCTGGCTGGCGGGAGGCACACATACGGTGGAGCTAAGATGGGGAGATTTAGATTAGATTTATTTTATTTGTATGCCGCCCTTCTCTGGGAGGGACTCAGGGTGGCGAACAACTCAAAGGGGGAAAAAGGGAAACATAGAACACAATACAAGTAGTTAAAATAGCCAAGAATCACACAGCCACACAAGTCGAGAGGGGAGGGGAACTCATCAACCCCAGGCCTGCCGGCAAAGCCAGGTTTTGATGGCTTTTCGGAAGGCCTGGAGAGAGGTGAGGGTCCGAATCTCTGCGGGGAGTTCGTTCCAGAGGGCCGGAGCTGCCACAGAGAAGGCCCTCCCCCGGGTAGTAGCCAGATGGCATTGGCTGGTAGACGGAACCCGGAGGAGGCCGACCCTGTGTGATCTAATGGGTCTTTGGGAGGTAATTGGCAGCAGGCGGTCTCTCAAGTACCCAGGTCCAATACCATGAAGGGCTTTATAAGTTACGACTAGCACTTTGAAGCGTATCCGGAGACTGATCGGTAGCCAGTGCAGCTCGCGGAGGATAGGTGTAACGTGGGTGTATCGAGGTGCACCCACAACCGCTCGTGCGGCTGCATTCTGGACGAGTTGAAGTCTCTGAATACTCTTCAAGGGCTGTCCCATGTAGAGCGCATTGCAGTAGTCCAGTCTTGAGGTCTTGAGACAGCTTTCATGCCCATAGAAAGGGCTCTGCGTGCCACCTGTGGCACATGTGCCATAGGTTTGCCATCTATATTTCATCTCTTTGAATTTCCAACTAATAGACATTTCCTTTCTTGCTGCTAAAAAAAAAAACCCCACATAATCATTTGTACTCTTTTCCCTTGCCGGACTACAATAGGACAACTGACGTTTCATTGTGTATATGAGAATCAAGTTTAATCGGTCTACCTCATAATTGGTTCAGAAGAAATCAGGCCATCTCCACAACCATCAGTTCCATATTTAATTTCTTTAAAAAATCAAAAAAGGGCCTTTATACTTATGTGAGGAATGATAGGAATTTTTCTACCTCCTCTAGGCACCTTGCAATCATATAGACAGGTAACATTTGGAATTGCTGGAAGGAAAATCCATCTGGTTCATTTCCAAGCCGGGAGAAATAAAATGGAGGCTGGAGGCTGATCGGAAAGCAAGGTTCAATTTATTGATGAAGCAAAACCACCAACCACATGTGTTTCTGGGACAGCTGACAAAATGGAGTTGAGAGTGGGTGGGTTTTTATATACCTTCTTTGGACTTCGTATTTGAGCTTCCTGCATTTCTAAAACACTGGCCTCCTCAGTTTCTGCTTGGAGCAAGAAAACTGGGGCTGGTTTCTGCCAAACCAGTTTGGACTGGTTCGGGTGAACCGGTATCTCCGACGATCGGCTGAAAGCAAACTGGTTCGCTCCGACGAGCAGGTGGGCCCGCCTATATGACATATATTTCCTTTTTTTTAGCCCAGCTGATAGGCATGGCAGAGCGGATTGTCATGCCTCAGCTGTTTTACTCATCATATTTTTAGGAGTATAAGTCGCATCGGAATATAAGGCACACCAAGATCTTGATGGGGCAAATTTTTTTTAAAAAAGCACTCTGCAAACCTCCCAAAAATGGCCCATCTTTCATAAAAACAGGCTGGTTTTTTGTCAAAAAAGGGCATGAATAGCCTTTAGGAGGCTTATAGAGTGCTCCTGAGGGATTGGGGGGGCAAAATTGAGCAAAAAACAGCCTGTTTTCGTTCATTTCTGCCCTCCCTAGCCCCCAGGAACACCCTGGAAGCCTCCTAAAAGCTATGCACGGCCATTTTGGTGAAGGGGAAGTGTTTCAGGAGGCCAAAAAAAATGCTGTATTCAGTGTATAAGATGCACCCAGATTTCCAGACTCTTTTTTTGAGGGAAAAAGGTGTGTCTTATACTCCGAAAAATACGGTAAGTTTTTTAGCTTTGTTTATACCCACTGTACACATGGGGCACTCAGTGAACCGGTTGTTACACCGGTTGAATCCCACCACTGGTTGGGGGTGTGTGTGTCTTCCACAGAATAAAACCTTACTTCTCATAGCCCCTCCCAATTTATTAAAGCCTTGACTAGTAAGATTTCTATTTCTGTGATAAAAATCCTTCCAGCCCCTGGAATCAAATTAGAATAATAGTTAAAACAATAAAATACTGACCTAATAATATTCTCATTCCTGAAGATTGGAAAGCTTTATAGGCATTTGGATTTCACGTTATTACTCAGATCATCAAGGAAGACTAATCTAAATTCTACAGTGGCAGGTGGTAGCAAGTGATACTATTAATGAAAATGAGAATGGCAGCATCTTTCTTGCAAGCAGAAGCAAGGGCTCATCACATCAACACAATCATGCTTAGTGGCTTGTTAAATGGATTTCCTCACACAGGTTAAATGTCTCCCGCTACCTGGAACCTTGTCGGCTTCGAACAAAATTCACTTTGAAGTCACCTTTTGGATCGTGACCTCAGAGCCGGCGGAGCAAAAGAAATCTACCTGGATTTGTCTTGCATCAGATTCTCCATTCTCAGGTGAGGAGTTTTTAGAACCAAAATAAGAAGTGAATCCATGATAAGAATGGTGGAACAGCCAAAAGGGCATTAGTCTATTTTTACAATATAACAGGTACAACTGAGCCACTTTTAAACACTTTTAAGTTCAGTTTCTGTCAGCAGTACAAGCCTATGCCAAATTATCTCCCATTGAAATCGTTATTATTATGATTCATCAGTTTTTCAAGAGATTTCACAACTACAGACTTTTATCAGGCTTTGAGAGTGGCCAGGCTGATATCTTCCAAATGCCATGCTGTAGCAGCAAGTCAGGAACAGATCTTCACCCTAATGAATTGAACTAATGGTCTCCTGCAAACTCCCCTCCCCTTTCACTCCTCTTTATTCCGTATGGGAGGGGCCATTCACTGTTCACCTGTGCCTTTACTCCCGAATTGGCCCTTGTTCCTTAGCTGTTTCCTTCTCCTGGCAGTTCTGCACATGCGCACATCGGGAACAGGCTCCAGCTGTTCTTCTGCCCTACTGATCTCTGATTCCGAAGGCAGCTGATAACTGTCAGACGGCCCTGGCCCCATCTCTGCTTCCGACACAGAGCCCTCATCAGAACCTTCTCCAGACTCCAGGACTGGCCCATGTTCCTCCCCAACCTCCTCACTGTCTGAGCCTGCTGCCAGCTTTTCTGGCCTCTGGCGGGCCACAACATTTGGGGGTCTAAACAGGCCATGTTCACTCTGTTTCTTCGATCAAGTCTTCTGGACAATTTGATGTGACACCACTGAATACCTTATGAGTACATTCCTAACTATTAATCCTATAGTGAAATAAGTACCGTATTTATGAAGAGATTTGAAGTGAAGAAACACATATAGAGAAAGAAGCAAATGCTACATATTTCGAACAGAAGAAGAAAGAGATGTTTCTGAATGGAAACCTACAGCTTGTTTTGTGATTCCCCAGCTCCGTTACCCGAACAAACAGATTTATTTACACAATGTAAGTGAATGTGAATTATTTATTTTGAGCGCAGAGTTTGCATTTTTTTTAATACACTTTTTGGATTGCTTTGTGCAAAATACCACCCAAGCTGAATTGTTACTTTGTAAAGAACTTGGAACACATCTAATCTAAGGCAACAACTCAAACAACTTTTGATATTGAGGTAGATTGAAAATCAGCCTTGTGCTATCTTATGGAAATGGGCAATCCAAAAGGAGTTATGGAAATGCTTTACCTCATAAGAAAAAAGCCTAAGGAATAGACGTGCAGACCTCGATTTCCATCAGTAAGCTGACCTTACATCGTGATCGTAATACATATTCAGGACATTTAGCTACACAGGTTTGTATATTGCCTCTTATTCTTCTACAAGAGTGAATTATGCGGGCGATTTTTCTAATGGTGCTCACCATTTATTTCATTTATTAACAACATAGCAATAGTTCAAGACTTTTTCTCTGTTTATTGGAAGAACTATCCTATGATTGCCATGGAAGGAGAGGGAAGGATGTGTCACAGAAGATTGTCATATCCTTTTAATCTTCAAGAGTCTGCATCAGTGGTGGGTTTCAAATTTTTTTAGAACCTCTTCTGTAGGTGTGGCCTGCTTTGTGGGAGTGGCTTGCCAGCCATGTGACCGGGTGGGAGTGGCTTGCCAGCCATGTGACTGGGTGGGCGTGGCCAACTTGAAAAATGTGGTGAAACTCACTTAACAACACTTTTGCTTAGCAACCAAAATGTTGGCTCAGAAACTCTAGCATTTGAAGCATGCAAGTCTTAAAGCTATCAAGTTACAAGACCCTTGCACTCCCAACCCTTTAGAAAAAAAACCCCTAGGGGTTGTTCAAAATTGACAGCTTTAACACTTGTGGACTTCAACTCCCAGAATTCCTCCTCTCACTCTTCATCTTGATGATGTGCAGACGGGCGGGGGGAGGGAGCTAGAACCGGTTCTAAATGGCACTGTAGATTTGTGGAACCTCTTCTATAGAAGAGGTTAGAACTGGCAGGACTCCACCCCTGGTCTGCATGGTAAGAATAATCAACTCCTCCTCCTCCTCCTTTGCCTCCTCTTCCTCCTCCTAAGAGAATAACAGAGTTGGAAGGGACCTTGTAGGTCTTCCAGTCCAACACCCTGCTCAAGCAGGAAACATTTATACCATTTCAGACAAATGGTTGACCAATCTCTTCTTAAAATCTTCCAGTGTTGGAGCCCTCTCTCTCTCCTCCTTCCCCCTCCCCTCCTCCTCTTTGGTGATGGAAAATTTAAGGTTACAGATAGATGGGGAAGTTCCATGCTTATTTAAGGCACATAATTAAAATCTATAAAATACAAAAGGGAGGAAATTTACATGGGAAAAAATTGGTTTTGCACCCAAATGTCAATGTAGTTGTCTTGGTTACACTAAGGACAATACAGTCCATAACCCATGGGTTCTAGATTGTCACTCCATGTAGAAATGGTAGTTATTTCTCCACATTCGACTACTCTTCTCTTCTACTACAAAAAAAAATCTCCCTTTTTACGACTCTTATTATTTCTTAATTTGGGATAGAAATAGAAATGGGGCGACTGGATGCAGCTGAGCATTTACTGGCTTAGATGCCCTTCCTGGTGTCCTGTAGAGTTCACAGCAATTTTTTTTCTTTGTGTCCTAGGAAAGAAATATCTAGGATTGAACTCTCAATCTTCCAAGTAGGAGGTGAGTGTCTTTACTAGTAGGCCACCACATCACTCATACGGTGTATTTGAAATAGTGGGGCTTTTTTTTTTTTGCTCCTTATATAGAAGAAGAGATGTCCTCTGCTACTAGAGTAGGAGGGAAAAAATCACTATTTCAAATGCACCATAGCAATTTTAGAAATATTAGGGAAGTGGGATTATGACCCCACATCTTTTCCAGGCTGCCTTCATATAGTCCTAAATTTTCTCTGCCCGCCCAGAGCCGCTGAGATACTAACATTTGCAGTAGTAAAATTTTCTGCTGCAGTCCAGCAGCTTTTCTTAGCATCCCTGGTTGATTTTTTTATTCTAACAATACATGTTTCTTTCCATCCCCGTGCCTTCTTTTACAGATTGTGAAATTTAATAAAACATAAAACATTCCTTTCTGAGGGGAAAATGCTGACATTCATGTCTTTACATCAAGATTACTTACAGTTGAAATCTTGGCCATTGGTCAATACATATATAGGGAGGGAGGGAGGGAGGGAGGGGGAGGGAGGGAGGGAGGGGGAGAGAGAGAGAGAGAGAGAGAGAGAGAGAGAGAGAGAGAGAGAGAGAGAGAGAGAGAGAGAGAGAGAGAGAGAGAGAGAGAGAGAGAGAGAGAGAGATTTGAATTATGAGCATCTCCAGTTAGACGAGTGCCATTTTTGTTCCATCACAAAAGAATTAGAAATGCATGTTTTATTGATGTAGTTCTCCTCCCTCACTTTATTTTAAACTGTATTCCTATACAGGGAGAATGCCTAACTTTGTGCTTATCCGAATGAAACAGCGAAGAGTACTGTTACACTCATGGCAGTGTACACTTTTTATACTGCGTGACAGAGGTGGGTTCCTACCAGTTCGCACCTATTCGGTAGAAATCTACCGAACCGGTTAGAAGAGGTTCCACCAGTGGACCCGGAAAGCAGGCCACACCTACAGAAGAGATTCCAAAAAAATTTGAAACCCACCACTGGTCCTTGGAAATGATTATTCTACACTTCTACACGTTCTTTGTCTTCTCCAAGACACAAAAGAGGGAATTCTTCAGAGGACTGATGGGGCTTGGTCTTGCTTGCTTGCTTGCCTGCCTGCCTGCCTGCCTCCTTGCCTGCCTGCCTGCCTGCCTACCTGCCTACCTACCAGAGATGGGTTCCTACCAGTTTGCACCTATTCGGTAGAACCGGTTCATCAAATCTATCGAACTGGTTAGAAGAGGTTCCACCAGTGGACCCGGAAAGCAGGCCACACCTACAGAAGAGGTTCCAAAATTTTTTGAAACCCACCACTGGTCCTTGGATATGATTATTCTACACTATCATGCTCATATTTATAAAACTCAGTGCATCTGTGAAAGGTAGGATGACTACTGCGTTTGTGGTGCAATCAGAACATTGTGTGTGTTGAAGTTGTTTTAACGCAAACCAAAGATGCCTTTTAAAAAATAAGTTTACATCATATTCTTATGCATGGCAGTGCTGTGTGTGAGATAATTTAAGGTGGTTCTGACAAGTGTCGTCGGCATCTTCATATCTGGTCACAGGGGCAGCAAGCCACTCCCACAAAGGAGGCCACACCCACAGAGTAGGTTCGAACAATTTTTGAAACGCACCACTGCTGCGTGCCCTTGTATTGTATTTGTATTTTGTATTTAATAGATTTATAGGCCGCCCAATCCCGGAGTTTGTCAAAACTCTGTTGTCCTCTTGAAACCTGGAGAGGAAATCATAGTTGAAAAACCCAGATGGACATGGAAGGCTATTCTTTTAACAAAAGTTTATAATCCTTCACCAAGCTTTGTAGAGCTGAGTGACCCATAGCAATTGTCTGCCAATGGCAAGTTGTGGTATAATAACTCCTCATCCTATTAGATGGGTAGACATTTTCTATTGGTGGTGATATTTTTTGTGGATCGTTGATATGTTGGTAGGTTGTAGCTGGGGATATGGGCTGACTGGAAAGTTAATCTGAGTGTAATGTTGGGATTGATGATGATACTAATTCCTCTCCACTCCTCCTCTCCCTTACCTTTCCCTTCTTCTCCTCTTCTTCTCCTCTCCACTTCTCTCCTCTCCTCTGCCCCTCCTCTCCACTCCTCTCTTCTTCACTCTACTTCTCTCCTCGCCTCCGTCCCTCTTCTCCACTTCTCTCTTATCCTCGCCTCTGCGCCTCCCCTCCTCTCCACTTTCACTCCACTTCTCTCCTCTCCTTCTCATTATTAGCTTTATTAGATAGACAGACAAGAAACACAACCAAATAAACTACTTCTATTTTTTTTAAAGTTGCATTAACAGAACCTTGCATGTCCAAAGGTAAAATTCTCCCATCATCACCTTTAGAGCCTGATAACTTAGGATCCATCTTGAGCAGTGTTGGGATTCAAATAATTTAACAACCGGTTCTCTGTCCTAATGACCAGCTGGGTAGGTGTGTCTCGATGGTCACGTGACTGTGGACATGGCCAACTCAATGTCACTCAGGTCGATGGGAACTTCGCCTTAGCTGTTACAATGTCATAAGGGTTAATCGGAGAGGCAGTTTCCATAAGCAGGGCAATAAAGATTAGGCTTGAAATAACACCAGAATGTTTCCTTCCTGCCTTCCTTACAGTATTAGCCCTGTAAAGTGGGAAAAAAACAAAAGGAGATTTCTTCCAACAACCCTCCGAACTGCTTCGAAAGTTAACAACCGGTTCTCCCGAATAGGTGCGGGCTGGCTGAATCCCACCACTGATCTTGAGCCTCTTGCTCCACACACTATGCAGCTGTAAATTGTGTTCTCTGTCATATGACTGTTCCCTAGGCAGCACCTCTTCAACCGGTCTCCCAAAGCCATCCCCACATACCATTATAATGTTAGACAACAGACTCAACTCTGTACTGTGCTTTTTTGTAACATTTTATTTGCAATGTATTATTTCGCCCACTCATATGGCCATCTACTTGCCATGAGACTCTGGAAGCTAAAAGAGGGAGAACGCATCAAAGTAGAACAAAGATCAATAAAGCACATTGTGCCAGAAACAACTCACACCTACTCAACGAAATGTACTCACAAAACACACTGGATCAGTTGAAGGAAGAACCAAGACTTCAAGGCCGTCATGAAGTAGAGTTTTGTAGAGAGCATGCTGTTCCTTTGCCAACAAGTAAATATGCTTCAACTTTCATCCAGTTCATTTCCCTCTATGATTGTCCTTGACTACAACCATCCATTTAGTGACTGTTCAAAGTTACAGCATCATTGAAAAAAAGTGACTTCAGCATCCCCACGGTCACTAATTTAGATGCTTGGCAACTGGCCTGTACTTATGACAGTTGCAGTGTCCCAGGTTCTTGTGATCCTCTGTTGCGACCTTCTGACGAGCAAAGTCAATGAGGAAGCTAGATCCCCTTAACCATTGTGTTACTAACCAGTGGTTTAACAACCGGTTCGGTGAGCGTGCCTTTCGCATGCAAATGTGCTTCACGCATGCATGCAGCATTGAAGATGGAGCATTAGAAGCTCAGCTGCTTACCTTCCACATCAGCAACAGTAAGTAAAACAGTGAGGGTGGGAATCACTGTGCCGTGTGATTGAGATGAGCTAGAAAGCAGGACATAAAGGAGAGGGTAGGGCAGGGGCCGGTGGGTGGAGCAAACTGATTGTCAGTGCTACTGGTTCTCCTGAACCACTCCAAATAGGCTGAACACCACCTCTGTTACTAACTTAACAACTTCAATGATTCAGTGAACAAGCTCCATGGTGGTCATGAGCTGAGGACCACCTGGGTGTCATGATGCTTTCCTCAACTTGACATCTCCCCATAGATGTTGTGACCAACTTCTAGAATTCGCACCCCATATGACCAACAAGGTTTGAAGCTGAGACCCAATGTCTCAACGGATGGACAACGGGTTTCAGATGGTTGGCATATATAGTAAGAACTCATTAAAGATCATTTGGAGGTAAGAAGTGAAGTTCTGCGGGCAGGTTAAACTAAATTAAACTAAACAGCAGCTTCCTGATATGGTGAAAATGAAACTGAAGAGTATCTACAACATTAGAATGAGAAACAACTCCTTTAACTATTTCTCTCGGGGGACCACTAAGAACAATTCAGTTGGCCCAGTCTTCAACTAAATGCAAAATGCATTAAACATGAAGAAAGAAAGCCCCAGATGGAAAGACTTCTGTTCATTTGGCCCTTTAATCTCCTTATGCTGCAATTTTAAAGGAAAGGAAAGCCATTAAGGTTGTTTAGCAATCAGCCAGCCACACAACTTCATAGCAAAAGATCAAGCATTCGTGACAAGAAAACTAAAATTCTGAAGAGGCACCTTTCTTCTGCTCCCACTTCTCTCTTGCTCTAGATTGAAACACTTATGAATTTTTCAGACAATACAGTTTCTCAGTTGCCGGTCTTTTACTATGGAAGTTATGGACATTCCTAAGTTCTATATTTAGATACGTTGATTCTGGGCCAAAAATGAGACATCTAGGCCAACACTCAACACTCAAAGAGCCATTTGGACCCATTTCCCACAGAAAATAAAACATCAGAAGCCACAAAACCCTTCCCATGCTGACTATTTCCTGAGTGGCCACAAAACTATGTAGTTGAATTAAACGTTATGTTTCTTCTGAAATTTTTCTTTTCTTGGATTTATCCATGGTTGGCCTACCTGGGGTGGAAAAGCTCAATAAATTGTATGCCGGCAGGTATCACACATTGGTGGTTGTGATGCATATTTTGAGCGACAGGGAGCTGCAGCAGAGGAATGAAAGAGCCACATGCAGCTCCGGAGCCATGGGTGGCCCCTGATCTAGGCTAATGTACATCAACTTTGGTAGGAGAACTTCTGAACAGTAGGAAATAGAAGGGCAAATTACAAAATGGGACTGGAAAATATGGGGAATGGGTCCCCAAGGTGCTTTTTCAAAAGGCAATTGGACTTTGTTTTTCCTTGAAGATGTTTCGCTTCTCATCCAAGATGCTTCTTCAGTTCTTCAGTACCAGTATAGTCAGAACTGAAGAAGCTTCTTGGATGAGAAGGGAAATGCCTTCAAGAAAAAAAAAAGTCAGATTGCCTTTTGAAAATGCACCTTTGGGACAGAAAACCAGGACCTGGATGACTGAGAATCTCCATAGACATGAGAAGTGAGCTAATTCCTACGTTTCTACTTTCCGTGATTGCCTTTCAGCCAAGATGCTGAAAGTGAAGTGTGAAGATGCTGAAAAGCACATTTCCTTCTGGGTCTCACCCTCCCCCGACAATTTGGGCAGAGCATTTATAGCACAGATTGTTATTACTGTCATTATTAAGGTAATAATTACCAGGCTACAGGCATTCAGGTCCGTGGCACGACAAAACCGCGCTCGACTAAAGCACGCCCGATTAAACCGCGTCGCTGACGTCATCAGCAGGGCGACAACAGCGAGCGCAGAGAAAGAAGGGCGCTTTAAATAGCGCTTTGAAAGCAAGCCAATTCAAGTTAAGGTAAGGGTTAGGTTTAGGGTTAGGTTTAGGGTTAGATTTAGGGTTAGTTTTAGGGTTAGGGTTAGGGTTAGGGTTAGGTTAAGGGTTAGAATTAGGTTTAGCATTAGGTTAAGGGTTAGGTTTAGGGTTAGGATTAGGGTTAGGTTAAGGGTTAGGTTTAGGATTAGGTTTAGGGGGGTTAGGTTTAGGGGTTAATTTTATGTTTAGCGTTTACAGCGTGCTTTTTTCTCCGCGCTGTTGTCGCGCTGTGATGACGTCAGCTACGCGGTTTCTTCAAGCGCCCTTTAGTTGAACGCGGTTTTGTGGTGGAACCATTCAAGTCGCATTCAAGTCTTCTTTTGATAGATATCATACCTAAAGGATATTGTTTACCTTTTTTTTTACTTTCAAAAGCATAAGGTGCTTACAGTGATCATCAACTTGTACAGTGGTGGGTTTCAAAAAATTTTAGAACCTCTTCTGTAGGTGTGACCTGCTTTGTGGGAGTGACATGTGACCGGGTGGGAGTGGCTTGGCAGTCATGTGACTTGGTGGGCGTGGCCAACCTGTAAAATGTGGTGAAACTCACTTAACAACGCTCTTGCTTAGAGACATTTCTTTCCTTTTCTGGCACTCAGAGACGAGTCGTGCAACCTTCACAAGAGAAAGTGGTACGGTGGAAAATAAAGAGGAAATAAGAGAAAAATAGAAATAGCCTGATATTGTTTTGGGGTCCAAGGAGAGCTTCCCTTGAAAATTTGATTCCAAGACAGCAGAATCGCAAAGGATTGTGAACATGAATTTGCTGGAGGAGGAGTAACAAATTGCACTTCTTGTCTTGCAAAGACGATGCCAAGACTTTTGGCAGAGCACAAAGATTATTCATATTTTGTGTAGCATGTCCTGTGCCCTCTTCGTAATTTACTTTGAGAAAATGCCAAGGCAATACATCAACCTAATTTGGAAAACTGCTGCCGTACTCTTCTCATTTCCCCTCACTTTTCTTTTTCACCCTGCCTTTGAAGGACGGGCTGCTACCATCAAGCTTTCCTAATGCCCATTTGGTTGACTTTGTCTAAAAAGCCTTTTTTTATGAGGCACAAGCTGCTTCTTATGATGGATGGCTACAGTCGATGGCACAGACCTCATTTGCAGCTCAAGTTCAGAAAGACTTAATTCCCTGAACGGAAACTCTGAAAAACCTTTGCAGTATCATTGTCACATTTTCAACACATTAGAATAAAAAGAAGATGACAGAGGATAACCAGTTTATAAAGTACCCCCTAATCTCTCTCCCTCTCTCTTTTTCCCAGGAAATACATTTTATTTGCTGTTGAAGGACTTGACCCAGCTTGAACTTTTGTTTCTTGTGGACTCTTGTGTGCCTCTGAATGGAACAGAATGACGAGAGACAGAAAGTAACTTTGAGATGTTTGAAGTGAGATAACTTCGGCCACCAAAAGGTCAACTAAAAGAGAAATCTCAGGATGATCTGGATTGTTCCTCATGGAAGCCAGTAAAGGATGAAGATACGTTGAGAAAAATAATATCTGGATAAGAAAATTATCTTTATATGTGTACGAACTGGTTTTCCCAGTTGCAATGTAGGGCTGTGAAGGTTGGACGCTGAAGAATGGAGGCCTTTGAACTCTGGTGCTGGAGAAGACTCCTGCAAGTCCCTTGGACTGCAAGGCGATCAAACTGGTCAGTCCTAGAGGAGATGAACCCTGGCTGCTCTTTAGAAGGCCAGATCCTGAAGAGGAAACTCGAGTACTTTGGCCACCTAATGAGAAGGAAGGACTCCCTGGAGAAGAGGCTAATGCTGGGAAAGATTGAGGGCAAGAGAAGAAGGGGACGACAGAGAATGAGGTAGCTGGATGGAGTTACTGAAGCAGTAGGCATGAGCTTAAATGGACTCCAGGGGATGGTAGAAGACAGGAAGTCCTGGAAGAATGTTGTACATGGGGTTGCAAAGGGTCAGACCTGACTTTGCAACTAACAACAACAACAAGTTTGTGTACGAAAAAGTGTGTGCATGTGTGGAAATCTAAAACAAACATGTAAAACAAAATTTAGGAGTAAATTGAGATGAAATAATAATTTCAGAAACCTCTTAGACTTTTTTTCATTCTTTAGAGAAAGCAAGGGAAGCAGACGGATTCCATTAGCTTGGCTCTAAGGCTGGTTGTTTCCATATTTTTCTGATGATTACCTGATTGACAGATGGCATCTCATGATTTTAGAACTCATGCCTTTTTCCTTTTATATTTTTTTCTTTTCATGATGGCAGGCAAGAGCAAAGTTGAAATCCTCTCTGAAACAGCTGGAAAAGGTGCGTGTGTGGGGAGTGGGGAGGAATTCAAAAAGTTTGATTGCATGCGGAGCCACGTTGCCTTTTCAAACACACACACACACACACACACACACACACACACACACACACACACACAGAGCTGGATAAAAGTATATAAGCCCAGCTTCACTGATTACAAGTTTGAAAAGGCAAGGTGGCTCCACCTGCAATCGGAAGGCAGCAGGGGAATTGAGGGGGGGGGTATGGCAGAGGAGCTGCTTTCAAGCCGTTGGAAAATATATCCAATCCAACTTTTGTGTTTGTATTTGTTTGAGAGTGAGTGAGTGAGAGAGGGATCCAACTTCTCTGTGTTCGTGTGTCTGTTTGAGAGAGGGGGGA